>NC_081170.1:24509269-24809269 GCF_012432095.1 Onychostoma macrolepis | reverse complement strand
AAAATGTACACCAGCTTTTTCTAGCAAAAAGTGTTTGAACTCAGTTGTATACTTTCCTGCCATTACTGTAAATTAAAATAGTTGTTTTTTTGCATCCATTTAAAAGAAGATTCAATTAAAAAAATATTTTTGATATGCATTTCAAAATGTCATTGTCAGTGTCATTGGACCACTGAAAATAGCCCTGAATATATCAGGCCTCATGATATGATGTTCTTCTGGCAAAAATATCTATGTAGAAAGCCTGGGGAAGTTTTTCTGCATTTTACAAAGTCACTCCATCACAAGCATCATAATAAAGCTTGAGCTATTAGCTTCACTCCAAACATCCAACCTCCATCTCCACCTCTAAGCCATGAGGGTTTTTAGTAAAAGAGGTGCTAAAGGTTTATATGACCTTCAATAATGAGCTCAGCCAGAAACCCCACCATCACAACAGCGTCAATATGTGCATGACATTCTTTGTCGATTGCCCATCAACGTCAGCAGTTAACACCTACTGAAGCGATATTGAATTCAGTGTCTCAGTCTGGGGGGCCCCGGTCTCCTTCCCTTTTGTGAGGCCTCCTCCAAAATTACCATAACACAAGCCCCAAGCCCACCTCCTTTATTCAGACGTACAACACCCCTCTCCAAGTCAGCAGGCAGAATGCAACCCTTCTCCGATACGTCCAACATTCACATGTAGCCTTGAGACCAAAACTGGCTGCCCATGTCTCTCCATTGTGTTGGCTAGCAAAACATACTGTTCCTCTCAGTCAACCAGCTCTTACAAAACACAAACATGTTGCAGCATGTGGAAAGGTCACTCGGTAGAACATTTTGGCTAGCTCTTGTCAACATTTTGCTGTTCAGGAGCTGCTAGTCCATGTGGAACAGCACCACAGGAGGTTTAGCTTTATGACGCAGCAAGGTCTTGGCAAACATTCAGAGAAAAATAACTTTTCCCCTTCGTTGGGCTCTGGTCTCGCACGCACTTTTGTCAGGATTTGGCTCTCGAAAGCAGCCTCTTCAAGTTCAGAAGCTGAATTAGGTCAAGTAAGGAAAGGCTAGACTGGAATACAGATGTGTTTTGTGTTGCACACAGCCTATTATGGATAAACCTCAATTACACACAGACATAATGGGGCTTGCCTCTCTAAAGACACCAAGTCAGTATATCCTATTTTAGAGCTATAATTATCCAACAGACTGAACACTACGGCAACAAAATAGTGATGCACTGAAACATTTTCCATTTCAGCCAAAATAGTTTTGGAGGGCGGAAATTGAGCGAGACAGTGACATTTTATTAGCCGTTCCCGACGTTGCTGTGTGTCAGAGTATGATTTATGCACACAACATGGATAAGCCACAACAGGTGATTGTTGTATTGAATATTGATTTCCTGATTTGAATCAATTTTCATTTTGATGAACCAACATCAATTCTTTGAATATATATCAAGAATCAAAATTTAAGGCTAGGCTGCTTTCTGTTGATGAGTGAACAAAATTTCACTGCACATTATTTATAGTGTCCATCTACCATTCAATAAATTGCAATAAGCTTTAGGTTTTGTTACTTTTGAAATGAAAATGAAAAAGATTCAAATTGTCACTTTTAAATCACAAATTCACACAATAAGTGTTGTTTGGCAGCACACCTGAACCAATCATCACTTCCTCTTTACTACGTTTTATAGCATGAAATCAACATGAATGAAAATCAGATGGTATGTTGAAAGGACAAGTATAACATTTTTACTTGTTATTGATGTCTTCATTATTTAGGCTAATGTTTCAATAAATCTGTCAAAGCAAGTTTAATGTATATTATTTCAACAATAAATATAAAACATTATCAAAAAGTTTATATAAACACTGCCTAATGTGCAATTTAAATGTTTGCATACAACCCCATTTTTGTTGATTATTAAATACATTCTATTAATTAAATGATTATTAAATACTAAATTTTCAGCTAAATGAATGAAGTGTTTTGGCAAAAAAAATTAAAAATAGTGCATCACTACAACAAAACACTTAATCTGCATCTCAACAACCAAACCAAAAAGCAGGCAGTGTTGTTTTTTACAAATGGAAATGTCACCTGGACCAACACAGGTGCCAAAACAAACCCCCGGTCCAGAAGGAAAACGGAACTGACACACCAAAGCCTACAAAATTCTCTCAGTCCTGTGCAGCTCTGCGTCAAACAGAGTCAAAATGACACGGTCAGCTCTTATGTTATATATATTTGCCAATAACGAGGACAGTTCCTCTAGGAGGCAGCTGTCAGTATTGTGAATGCAGAGCATGGAAAGTGTGTTTGATAAGGGGATGTGTAAAACAGTGCTGCTGTGGCACTCTGCCTGGGGCTGCCGAGAGTTTCACAGCAGTCAGCCAGTCGCTCGGTCTACGGTTCACAACATCTGGAGTCAATTGGAGAGATAAACCCAGCAGCATACAGGCCTTAACCCCCCTGCGGTATTACTGCTCGCTCTCGCACGCAACGTGAGGTGCCAACTGAGCCTCAGCCTCCAAGAAATCCCACACACAAGCTACACGCAAACAATCCTCTTGCTCACAGTCAGTTGAGATCCTAACAAACCACTACAGGTTAGTCTGGGTCATTGATGAGGTCATGCTGGATGTATTTAGACAATCGGTTTTCCCTTCCAGACCTCAATCGCTGGGTTATACAATCATCTGAATGAACAGTGTGAATACAATCATGAAGAGAAAAGCTTCTGGGTGAGCTCTTCTGAATTTTACTCTTGCTGAACTCCACTAGTGTCTTTATTTCACAGACAGACTGGCTTGGGCATGAAAAAAAAACCAACCCTAATAACCACATGCGTGTGTTTTTCACTGCCTGGCCAACATGCACATCTGAAACCAATCTGAATGTTTTGGTACCTCTACTGGGTGGAATATGGGTGGAGTTGGCCACATAGAAAAAGTGGGGAAGAAAGATTCACAGTCCACACAGAGCTCTAACAGAGAGGTTACTAACAATAAGCAGCAAATAAGCACTCATTACTCAAAGCCTGAATCTGACTTGGAACCTGGCACACAAATCTGTTACGCATACGCAGAATTTCAGACTCAGCGTTCTTAGGAAAAGCTAACGTCTGCATCACAAAACAATAGCCTGGACCAAACCCACCATTCTTGTGTCATTAGTCACTTCAACCCTCCTAGCTGGAGCTCTATTAGACCTCAAAGTCTATATGAAACTTTGCATTAACAAAAATCTAAAACCAGAGTGTCGGTTCCAATTGGCCCAATCCTAACATAGTATATAGTTAAATTAGTATTGCACTTACTTCACATGCACCTGGACTTTGCATAAAAATTTAAAGCATCCAACATGACCAAAAAAAAAAAAAAAGCTCTCTCAACACAGTGCCTATTCCATACTCAACGACGGGCTCCTCCAAAGAAACCTGAGGCGGCTTGAGAAGACTGAGGCATTTGTTTGTAATCCTTGGCATTCGGACAGCATGTGAATTTAAATACCACCCAAATGGCTTGGGCTAAGTGCCAGTTGTGACCAGGGGCATGCAGCTTAGATAGCAATTTCAACACCCGCATTCAATTTCAGAGATCTGCCTATTGTGTGCAATATTTCAAAAGATCTTAGTTGCTAGCTCCCAGGAACATCCTATACTACACATCTGCTCCAAATGTGTCAATTGTTATGAGAGATGCTCTAACAGCAGGAGTCTGCGCACATGTGCACGTACACAGTGTATTCTGACTTCATATACCTCACCCAGATCCAAAAACATACTGTAGCCGCTCTGTACAAATGAAATAACTAGCTCAGACGCTTCCATTTAGAGAGTTTAGGCATGCGGACTCAAAGTAAGCAGTGGGAGAATACTGTGTTAGACAACAGGTAAAGGAAAATGAGGATTCATAAACCAATTAGGAAAACAAATAACTACGTTTTCTAAAAGTTCTTGATAATCTAAACAGCTGTCAAATTGAATGTCCATAAATGTTTGACAACTATTACAAGCATGTTACTAACTCTTAGTTTGAATTCATGTCAATTTTGCAAAAAATAAGTAAAATGTACTATTTTTTTTTTTTTGCAAGTTTGTGTTCTAAATTTGTCAAGTAAATTTCACGCATGGAAGTTTAAAATTTAAAATGTAAACAAGTACATACTTTGTTTTTACTCAATTCTGAATATAAAACATAACCGAACATTAAACACTAGCAGGTCTTTGCCTTTAAATCAAAGCATAAATTAACATTTACTCTCCCAATTGAGTCTTATGCAAAGTATGCTGGGAACTTAAAATCCACCCACGCAGTTACAGTTAAAGCAACCAAAATGATTCATGTAGTCCCACCACAAATGAATTAAGTAAACTTGAATTTTACCAGATTAATTAGGCTAATCGCAATAAAATTATGCTCATTTTCAGTAAATTGAACAAGCAGCAAAAATATTTTCTCAGCGTATACCTACTGATGTTCAACAAGGGACTAAATGAGACTATAGAGTGCCTTAATGTCAAAAAAGTGAGGAAGATATGCATACTGCCTTTAGTTAGACTCCATGACAGAGGTGGAGGAAAAGGCACATGTTTGGTTTACTTTTTAAGCCACGTGAATCATTAACAAATCTACTGCCAGTTGTGCTTACAGGAGCCGTTGCTAAAAAAAACAAGCCCCTTAAGAAAAAATATATACCTATACTTTCACAGATCGTCAGACAGACTGCAGGAAAGTCAACTGAGAATGTCAAAATTTCAATCTCTGCATACTGAAGTAAAGCTCAAGTCAGCTGGGTGTATTGTTAAGAAGAGCTGGGGAGTGATGTATGGGTAGGGTATGCGCCCGTCCGCAAAGCCCGTGTGCGCGCATCGAGGATCCCCACCCCCATCAGCACGAGCTCCAGCAGAGTCAGATTTCACTCAAGCTCCTCCTCGACTTCCTCTCAACGGCCAAACACTTTAAATGCCTTTGTTTGTTTCTTGCTGAGACTTAAATATGGGTCATATTTAGAGTACTTAACAGCGCATGACTTCAATAATATCGTAAGTGTTTATAACTCAAGGTGGTAGAGCTGGCCACGCATTTGAGCAGAAAATGTTACTACAAACTTAATATCCATCAGATTTTAGCTAAGTCACAAAAACAAGAAGCTTAAAAACATCTCGAGTTCAGTAGTGCGCAAACAGAGCTTAAAGGGTAAGCTAAAAGACAGCTAGTTTATATTAGTTAATCACAGACTAACGTAACTTTCAACCGCACAACCGACTTAACGTTAAACACAGGTTTGAGATTGCGGTAAGACTAAACCAATTTTAACTGTTGAATTTTACAGAGAGAAATCACAGAGGTAATGTAAAAATGAGGCAGATATCCAGTTGAGTTAGGGAGGATTTTACATGGTCTCCACAAAACACTTTTCCAGCCCTAAAATGCTAACCAAGCTAGCACCAAAGACACAAAATGTCTCAACTCGGAGCTTTAAAGACACCTTTTCTGATTTATTAAAACGCTTACAGTATTGTTGTCGAACACATCCGCGTTTACATGTGTGAATGTGAGTGTAATTTGGTCGTGATTTTGCAGTAATATTTCCTCTGGCTGTATTCACCACCTCCTTCCCCACAGCTGCAGAAAGACATTCCCTCCTAACATTCCATGCGATAACGAACCACACATTTCATCGGCGACAACACTCACCTGTGTCAAAAGCTGTATATTCCGTTTTCGCTTTTCAGTACTTAAACACGAATAAAGGCGACAATCCGTTGAGAAAATGTGAGGAAAAGACCCACAGCGCGCGGCAGCTCCTGCTGAGAGTGAATGTGTGCGCGAGGACTCCGCGCTCGCGCAGCAGCAGCACACTGGGAAAGATGGCGTCACTCCATATGTGCGCGAGCCATTATAAAAACTCCTACCCATGCCATATCCTGCCGCCTTCCGGAAAACTAGATCCCGTGCCGCTGGATCTTTATAGAAATGAAACCAAATGCGGTTTTCGTACTCAACAAGGATTTAACAGATCTAAAATTCAGTAGTGTTAAAGATGGCCATCGCGAGCTAAACGACCGAAATGTGAGATAATTTAGGGAGTATGTGAAAATATGGATCCGTGCGTAGGAATACCAGAACTGGACGGCTGTGGTGCGGCAAGGGGGCGCACCTATTCATTAAGTTTTATGACTATCGCAATAAAGAGTGTGTGTAGTATTGACGAGAAGCAACGCCACAAGATAACCAGACTAAACCATGAATAAAAAATTGCAATTTCTTTGTGGAAATAAATACCTTCCTGGCAAACGGGAGCTAATATGGGCTCGGCGTTTAGGTTTTAGAGGCGGAGGAAGTTTTTCCATCCCTCTCCTCTGTAGAACAATGCAGCGAGGATCGGAAAACTACTGGATCAAACTGCTGAGACATTTTACTGATACATGCTAAAATGCCAATCTGTTTAACAGTATACTGTATTTACAATAATTTAAAACTAGAAAAGCTCTGCTGCAGAGGGGTTCACTAAAGCAAATATTCAATGTATGACTTTTAAATCCCTGAAATGACGGTGCATATTTAATAAATGTCCTTTAATGTGCATATTTTGCATGTATCCAAAACACAATTGGTGTTGTGAGTGTGTGCCTCCATGGTGAAGCTGTCATGTTCAGACTGGTTCTTACCACAACTCTTCTCTGAGTTCCCATGGAAAAATAGAGAGAGGAGGGGCTGAGGAAACACAACAGTGCCAAAACACACTTTAACCATATATGGTTTAATAAATCATCTTTAATTGTAACAGTAAAACATTTTGAAGGCATTTTGGTATTTTGTATACCTTATGACAACATTGGCCATTGATCTACCCTTGTGTGGACCCCTGTATTCAGCATATCAAACTCTTATTGTGGATGGTAAACATCAATTAAAAATCTAACAATAGACAACTATGTAATGCATATGAACACCAATCAAGATATGTGGGTTGAAGGGATGACCCCTAAAGTCTTATACTTTATTTCTAAGTACTAAAGTTTACATTGACTGGCCCAGTGGTTTTCCTTTAGTCTAATGACATTAAAAGCAGAACAGGTAAACAAAGCTGAGGTAAACAAAACATCTCATATTAGTCCAATATTTGCATGTCAACTGGATTCAAAATAACATGAGTGAATAAACGCTAGAATTCACCTCTTATTCACGTCATTCAATAGTTGCATTTAGCTTTTAATATTAAATAAACACTGACCACATCAACTTAAAATCTTCGTTTAATTCTATACATTGTATTTTTAATGCATTTTACATTTTACAATGTTTATTAATTGCAGTCCATTTTTATGTTTTTATTAAACATTGAATGTCACCTTCTTAGCTTTGCCTTTTTACATACTGAAGTCTGTTTAAAGCTTGCAATTAAATATGGCACGATTCATTGATTAAACTGTGGAAATAAGACTATACTTAAAAAAATATTTGAAATTATCTGCTGCACCCATAACTGAGAGAAGAATATATTTATGCTTTTTTTTTTCTCTATAAATTTAAAATAACTCATGAGCAATTGTTTCAATGCATTGTTTCCATTTATTTTATTTTTTTTCCTCAACAGAAATAAGATATGCTGGTAATTTGTTCATACTGAACTAACAATAAACATTTTTGCATGCACAGATGCACTGTTTGTTTTTACTTTATCATAGTCACGAGTAATTATATAAAATTTGTATATATTATATTATATTAATTCAACATACATTTAATGTATATTATAATTATAATATTCACTTCTTCACAAAAAAAAAACATAACATAGCATGTCTTCTCCACATGATGTAAGCGTAGTGAAAGAGGCTGTTGATATATACATATCATAAATGAGTTATTATTGTTTATAAGCCAGCTTGAATCATATGTAACCCTTGCTCCAGCTTCCATCAGAGGGATTGGCTTTATTCTGTTAATACACATTTTAAAAAAGAGACAACTTTGCACTTTGCTCCATTACATAGTAAAATCAGCATGCAATAAATAAGGTCCAAGAAAAAAAAAAAAGAACAAAAGAACTCCCTCAGTCTTTCTCTTTCACACATACGCACACATCAGGATTACATATGCATCTCCTGCCTTCTCCCAGTAGGATCAAGCTGAGAAAAGAAGTCACAGGTCTTGCGCATAGCCAGGAGTGCCGGTTTACCTAAAGGAGAGCCGAGGTCACGTCCCGCGAAGCTTTGCTCTCCTACTGGAGTGTGTGTATGTGTGTGTGAGAGAGAGAGAGTGAAAGAGAGAGAGATATAGAGGGTTTATTTAGAGAAAGGCAGTATTTTCCCTCGGGAAGCTGGAGGAATTGAAGCTGTGTGCTGAGGGGAGGGGCACCTTTCTCTGCACGTGAATGAAAGGGGCGCGCTAAAACCCACTTGTGTGCTGGCATGATTGTTTACCATGACCCCGACTTCACCAAAGGTCTTGAACCGACATCCTGGCTGTCACAGTAATGCTGGGCAGAAGCCAGCCACATCCTTCCCGGGTCCACGGTACCGACATGCAAGAGAACAAAAAAGTCTTTACAATCACTCATGTGACAGAAGTTTGCTTTTAGATAAATAAATATAATTGTGGTACTTTAATGACATTATTAACACAACAGTGATGTTAAAGTGCTCACCACTGGTAACAATGTTTACAACAGCACATGAGATGAGGAAACATCTTGTTGAGACAATAGCATTTTTATTTACTTGTGTTAATTATGAAACTTGTTATAAACTTTAAATGATTTATTAGTGTCACATATTATTACTGTGCCTTACAAATCATTTTAATTGGTTGAATGATTTGATGAATGGTGAACTTTCCATGTAAAAGCAGGTTTATAGGCATAGGTTTGATCATTTTATTTTATTGTATAATTCTTCATGGCTTCTTACTACAATTTAGAGTTGTTAAAAATTATGAAACCACAACAAATATTTTGTATCATTGTTGTAGAAAGAATAAATTCTGTAAATTAGAAAACTAGGACCAGATGTTTATAATTCAAGACTGAAAAGATGAAATCAGTAATTGTAAAACCACAAATTGTTGCAATGACTGAATAAATAGCAAAATAAACTAACAGAAATGCTACCAAAAGAAGAAACATGAATTTAAATTATTTTCTGGTAGCCTTTTATTATGTTCGGCAATATTTGTTGTTTTGTCCAGTTTGGAAGAAGCATTCAACATAAAAAAGGCATTATCCATATCACAGAACATGGAACATGCAAACACATCTATTTTAAATCACCATTATTATTCTGAAACATATATTTTTTTTATATTGTATAATCTGTGGAGGAATTGTCCTTAATAAACAGCTCACAATATTGTCTTTAGAAATATTTATATACCATAATTTAAAGTAAAGATTTTTTTTTTAAATAATAAAACCTTTTTTTTTTAGAAAACAAATGAAAGAAAATAATATTTGATATTAAAAACAACATCTAGGAAACATGTTTAATAGTTAAGAATTGAATTTAAGAGGAATCTAAAACAATATTCTTTGTGGTGAAATGTCTAATAAAAACACTGATCCATCTACTACGCTTGTCAGATCATTTTAACTGCAAAATACCATATTTGATCAAAAAAATTACAAAATACAATCTTCATTATATTTAAATGCAAACATACAAACAAATAGCACCAACAAACAGCATTAAAGCCTCCCTCAGTCCTGATTAAATTGCAACGCTCTACAACTTTTTCATCTTAATAGGCATTGCTGTTTAACTGTTAAATCACAGAACTCCAAATATCCAACTAGCCTCAGACATCTCAGTGTATTCTCATGCACATAAACAAATACAAAGCTTCTTTTCAGCGCGCCGACTCAAAATTCTCTTCAAAGACTCTCCGCTTTGTAAGGTTGCACAGGCAACAATATCTGTGTGCGGACCAGCCCCTTTTGTGTTCTGGTTCATTGTAAGGTTCAAAAACACAGACTAAAGACTTGCTTTGCCACCCCCATTACATTCAACCCTCCACTTTTATTCCAACTGGTGCTATTGAAATCTCTAATACCGAATAAAGTTCGGGATCCCCAGATCAATGCGGTGTATAGTGCATTGTGATTTTAAAATGGAAAGCTCCTCGTGAACACAGCATTAGAACTTGCAGAATTTTAGCCGGGCACTGAATAAATACCTCTGCATGAAAAAATGTGAAAATGTTGAAAAGGAAAGCAAAAATGAGTTAAAGAAAGCAAGAGAAGAGGGGTGAAATTTTGCCTTTTCATTATATAAAAGTCTTCACTATTAGAATTATTATTATAGTCCAATTGTTTACTTGTTTTTTAAAATTATATTTATAATAAAATTATTATTATTATAATAAGAAACAGTTGTCAAAAATGGAGGCATTTAATAAATTCTTAATATAGAATAATTCAGTCTTAATTTTGCTTTTGTATTTTACTCTCTGTGTCAGCATCTTTATTATTATTATTATTATTATTATTATTATTATTATGAGATTCTTACAATGCTGCTAATTTGGCTGTGGTTAGTGACAAATGGCTATGGCAAATTAAGCCTCGGTTAATGTAAAATGATAACAACAACAACAATAACGTGATGCTTAAATTCCAATTTAATATTTGTTCAAATAAATATTTGTTCCTGTGTATTATCACTGTTTAATATTTGAAAAGATTGCCGAGCAAAACATACAGAATTATTTCAAACAATACAGAATTGCTGTAAAATTTCAATTCAATTTTGATAACCTGCTATTATTGCTGTTATTATTAGTGTTGTCCATGTTGATAATAATGATAATGCTGTCAATTGTTTTTGCTGTTTCTCACCAACATTTATTAGTACTGACTGTTTTCTTTTTCTATTAATCTCCCCTCAAGCAAAAGAAAACAAATCAAAGAACTGTTAAAAGATGAAGAGTGTAATGACATCAATAAACACCACCTAAAAACCGTAGAATACACATCAGAGCGCTGAACACATCTCCATCAATTTTCTCTTTTCTTCCTGCTCTTGCTTATGCCGAGATCAGCCTTTTATCCTTTCATTGTTTGCAGAAGTTAGAAGGGGGGGGGGATACGTCTTTGAAGACATATCAGAATATAAAGAAGTGACTGTGCAGTTTGTTTTAGACAAATAGAGGATTCAGTCATGATGTAGATTTGTAGATGGTAGAGACAGAGATGTCTAATTCTAACGTCCTGGTGGTCTATTAAGCCTCATGATACAGAAACGGCTGCTGCTGGTGTGTTATGATGCTCATGAGTTTAGGCTTGTACTAGACAGCATATGATGCAGAAAAATTATATTTATATATAATGATTATACTGATTTTTATACAACAAATCTAAAGATTAAAAAGGCCTTGAATTGCACCATGCCGGATGAAATATTAATGATTAAAATAACAGATCTTAATTTAGTATTTATAGAGAATATCCTTATACATATATAAAACAATAGCCACATAAAAATGCACAGCATTATTTCTACAACATCATGAATTTAGAATTTTAACCAACATTGTATTAAAACTGAATGTCGCAAGACAGCTTCTATTCATAGATTATTTAAAAGATTTAATTCCATTACAAATGATCAATTATTTTCTGTTAGTTTAATTTAAATTAATTATTTGGATAGCGGCTAAAATCAGACGCCTTGATTTGAAAACACAATCATCTGCAAGGAAACTAAAACATGCAACACATGAATTCAGAGGAAAACACTGAAAAAAGCTGAATCAAAGCCAGCTTAAAAAACCATAATAGTGCTGAAAAAATGTGTCCTTTGAGGGAGGGTGAAAGAAAGAAAGCAAAGAGAGAGAAACGGGCGGAATATAATCTCATCATGCGGTGTCCACGGTACCTATTTACATCGAATGCAAAGAGGGCACGTCTGCCTGCGCATCCCTGCTGCGTGGAGTGAAAAGCAGGAACAAATCAAAGACACAGCTCATCTGTGTTTATATTTTCACACAATGAAAAACCTACTCTTTGTATAAATACCGCCCCCCCCCCCAATCTTTTATTATTGTATAAAAGCCCCCACCCCCCCTCCACCCATTCCACAAATCCATCTATCCTGTCTTCCTCAGCAGCATGGATAATTAACATCGCTTTCTTCTTATTATTATTATTTTTTAAATGACTACTTTTACAAGGCTTATAATTATGTTCAGATTTTCGAGGTGATGCTAGATTTGTGTGACGCCGTCTCTGGTTGGGTTTCAGCAGACATCGCTTGGTGCTTCCTTATTGTTTCACCTTACAGACAATCACGGATCCTGCAAAGGTCATATCAGAAACGGTCTTCACGCTGTCATCTGATGTTCAGGATGATACCTTTTGCACAAAACCGTGATACTTGGTAGCTCAATGACTCCCTGCACACACAGACAGACGCACTTGCATCAGTCAGTCTGACCCCCGCCCCCCCTCCATCTCCCCTCTGCAACATGCACAATGCTTCCTTCGTTCTCCAGCTCAAAGTTTACAGCATCCCTAACACAATGATTTGCATTCTGCCCACTGGAATCGCGCCTGGATATCCTGAATTTTTCAGCCGTGCGTCACATGCATTTTTCAGACGGACTGACAGAATACAGACAGCACTGGCGGAATGACTGCTGCTTGTGTGTGTGACGTGTGTGTATGTGTATTTTTAGGAAAAGAACATGGCGTGTGTGTGTGTTGCAGGAAGGCTGGTCCTGATCTAGCCGCATTGTTCTGAATCCTCACCTCTGCATCACCAGCTGTATGATTCTGCCGGCACACACACACACAAACACACACACCAGCTGACTGTGCTCCCGAAAAATGCTTGCACATATAATTTTTGGAACAATACATGATGTAGTCTTGTTAGCATTGCAAATGCTGACTGTTTTGTTGACACTTCAACTTTGAGGAAGCTTGTAACATGCTCAAAGGTATAGAGCAGAAAACACGATATTTACACCTTCTGACCTTTTCAAACCAAGTCAAATGAGATCAGACAGCGATATTCTAATTCATACAACAAAATAGAATCATTTTGAACACGATGCTCACCTTTTTTAGCTCGCTTCGAGACCACTAGCATGTCACATCCATCAGGCAATGCATCGAACGGCACCTATTTCTCCAACAGTCCACGAGATCCTGCTCTAAAAAACACCGTACAAGCCAAGCTAAAGAGGAACAAGCCTCAACCTTTTTCATCTCAGATCTACTGCGAGCGAGGACCGATGTGACCACTGCTCCTCGTGAGCTCAACTTTCATGTAAGCCGGCGACAGATGCAGCTTTTGGGTCTCTTTTGGGGGGCCTCTCCCCAATATTTTAAGCCCAATTTTCTATGGTTTGATTTAGGGACGATGGGCTTGATGCCGGGAGTGAGACAGCAGGCTCAGCGGGGGCCATTAGCCATGGTGTGGTGGCCGACTTAAAAAGAGTTCAAGCTCCCGCAAGCGAAAGGAGGAGGGAAAACCCCCAAGTTTTCCTTTCCCACCTTCTCCTCTTCAGTAACCTGATGATGGTGCTCAATGATAATCTTTACCCTTCATCAACAGACGTCTTGGGGAGTATGAATGGATCACTGTTTTGGAACTTTAGAATGTCAAAAACATTCAACGTGTTCTTTATTTTTGGTGTTGGGTAATATGAAGGGTAAAAAGATTTGTAAAACAGAACTTCACATAAATCTTTTAGTTCATTTTTGTTCAAACAGTATAAGATGTATTTGGAGAAGGGTCTCATATTGAGTGGCTTGTGATGCAGCAATAACAGAACAATGAAATTCTGTAAATAAATTGTGTTTGGGCCTGGCGTGTTTAACATATGTTTACAATTATAATCCCAATATCAGATTCCAATATCAGACCCATTAGATTCTTATACTAAACTATTTTCTGTCACTGCATTTCTCGTGATTCTGTACAGCAGAAAACATTCTGAATTAGTGCACAGTGACAGAAATATGGACTCCACATTCAGACAAGTTCAGTTGGAGGGGTATATAAGAAGTTGACATAAAATACCTTTGGGAATCTGAATGTCCTGAGGTATGACATGCTATACTTCACTTAAAATTATTTTTAAGATTTAAGATTTTTTTCAATTATTGACCATTTTATAACAACTAAGAAATTCAATAAAATACTTGTTCAACAATTCTTATTTTATTTTAAATCAGTTATTTCTGAAACTGCATGACCATTAAAAAAGTGATTACATTTTTAAAAGAAATGATGGCCTGTCACAACACCTATACATTACATTTAGTCATTTAGCAGGCGCTTTTATCCAAAGCGACTTACAAATGAGGACAATGGAAGCAATCAAAATCAACAAAAGAGCAATGCAAGTGCTATAACAAGTCTCAGTTCGCATAACACAGTACACGTAGCAAGGTTTGTTTGTTTTTTGTTTTTTTAATTATATAATAAATAAAAAGAAAGACTATACAGACTACTATTCAAAGGTTTGAGGCTAGTAAGATCTTATGCTCACCATTTATTTAATTAAAAATAGTAAAAAAGAAAAAACGTTATATTGTGAAATATTGTTACAATTTAAAATAAGTGTTTTGTATTATATTACATTTTTAAAATTTAATGTATTCCTGTCATGGCAAAGCTGAATTTTCAGCGTCATTACTCTTAAGTGTCACATGATCCTTCAGAAATCATTCTGATATGCTGATTGGCACTAAAGAAACATTTCGTATTATTAAGTTGAAAACAGTTGTGCTGCTTAATATTTTTGTAATAATTTTGCTTTGATAATAGAAAGTGCAAAAGAACAGCATTTATTTGTGCAACATTTAATCTGAATAAAACTGTTTTTATTTTGTAATTCTCTCTTTTAAAAAAAGAAGTCGTATTGACTCCAGACTTTTGAAAAGTACTGCACATTTACCCAGATCCACACAGATTAAGTTCAAATCTTGGTGATTAAAGAAAAATGTTTATGAATCAGTTGTGGTCTATCCCCAACCCTAACCCTAACCCTAACCCTAAAACCTGGATAATCCACATTTACTCATAACGAATAACATAACCTAAATGGCTATTAAAATGTCCAGCCTGTTATTTTTTTTGTTCATATAAGTGTTATGAATTTTTAATTAAATACTTCAGTAAAGCTTAAGGAATAACCTGAGATGTATGGCCGCTTTAAATGTACTGCTTTATTGATGAACAGAAAACCTTTGATAAAACTTCAGTCTTTGAAATGCAGATGTGTCTGAAAAGTTAGTGAAGACCAGAATTACTTTAAAGAACATTTTTCACAGATTCGGATTCAACGCCACATATAATAGCCAGGATTGATTCAAATAAAATGCACCATGGAAAAAAAAAAGAAAAAAAAAAAGCTCTGTTGGTTGTTAAGTATCCCTTATACTTTTTAATGATGCCAAGTAACTTTGTTTCACCAGGTTTAGCCAAACACTCAGTTAATTCTTCATAATGACAGTTTCTGTCACTCTGAAGAGTTTGAAGCTCAATATGTCTGATTATATGTTGGTTTAGACCTTGTTCTCTGCCCAGCCTCAATCTCAGCAGGGTGCCTCCAATTACGCCACTGATTAAGACACTCTTGTGCGAAAAACCTAATTGGCTTCGTGCTGCAGAGAGCTGCTGGGTCTTTTTTTTTTCACTGTGGACATAAAACAAGAGGCACTGAGAGTGAAAAACAAGACCCTCTCTCTTCTTCACTTCATATTTTCCCCAGTGGCCGAGGTTATTTTGAAGAATCCCTAACCGAGAACAGCTTAGCAGAATGGCACTTTGTACCTGTTGCCACCATCTTGTTTACCGATAACAAGCTGGCAACAAAACAGGGGAGAGAATTCACTCCTCAATAAACATTACAGCAGCATCTTCTCTCGTCGTCGTCAAATTAAATTAGAAATCTAGAATTATCTACTCAACAGCTGTGAAGAAAAGCGTCTGCTCGCTTCTGTTGCATGTGTTTTTCTTGCAGGGTGGAACGCTTCTGTTTCTCCCCGCTCCCTAAGCCTTGATAAGACCAGTTGTGTGTGTGTTGACGGCTAGGAGGATGGGAAGGCTAGTTGGTCGGGGGGTTTGAGAACTGGTGACATTTGTTCCTGGGTTCTGTAGAGGACTCCCTGCTGTGTTGCGCTGGGCTGAGGCAGAGCTTCTGAAGCTGGCCAGCCAGGCCTCCAGGAGCTCTAACTAAGCCCCCTTCCCCCATGCACACACAAAGCATACACATACATGGACACATGAGCACTTTCAGAAGCACACTCACTCACACACAAATCCACAATGTCAAATTACAAGCAAGTGGCACATGTAGAAGCTAGAAAACAAGAATATCCATGCATAGATGCAGAGTTTGATCAATTCATGGGAGCAAAACTATACGCTATGTGCATCCTAGCGATAGGTTTATTTTGTTTCTTTTTTTTTCTTTCTTTCTGCATAAAAGCATAGCAGTGCAAACCCAAAAAAAAAAGCAAGCACACAAGCACTAAACACATTCACACAACTAATTCGCAGCAGATTTAACAGTCGCTGAGCGCAGGCTAAGGTATTTAATATCATTTTACATCACCTGCATGTAAAGTGCTTGCAAAAAGCAGAAATCAAAGTTACAGTGCTGTGCTTAAAATTTAAGTAAATGGATGCAGTCTGTAAATTTCAAAATAATCTCTCTTTAAAAATATAGCCTCTAGATGCAAACAATATGCATGGTAATATGACAACTACAGATAAAACTACAAAACAAATGTAAAAATAAAGAGAATACAAGTTTTGACAGAAGAATTAATGTACACTACCATTCGAAAATTACGAAAGCAGTATATAAGAATGATTCCTGAAAGAGCACTCTGAAGACACTGAAGACTGGAGTAATGACTGCTGAAAATCTAGATTTGCATCACAGAAGTAAAATCAAATTAATTTTCATAAAATAAATAAAAACAAAAGCAGTACATTGTGATAATATTTTACAATATCACAATTTATACTGCATTTTTAAGCAAATAAATGAAACCTTGGTGAATAATACAGACTTCTTTCCAATACAATAAAATTAAAAATCTTACTGACCCAAAACTTTTAAACAGTCCTGCAAGTTCTTTTATAAATTATATGCTTCACATTTCAGCATATAAATCCTCCAAAATCAGCCCTTCCATTGTAAGTGCCTCATTCATTCATTCATTTTTTTTTTTGTGGTAATCAACATTGTTCTGTTAATAAAGCTTAACTTGCATTGAACTTGAAATTTCATTCTGTTCAGTTCTGAAGCAAAACATCTTCACAACACTATAGATAAAACAGATATTAAATACAAAATTTAATTGTCACATTTTAGCAACCCTCCCACTCTCCCTGTCTTCACTACTACTTATGTGTAGCACCTTGGTGCTTATAGATGAGAATTTTTATTTATAACTTAGATGAATCAATCTTAGACATCTTCTTTCCCCATCTATTATGGTTCTGTTGAATCATTGGTAATATGCACATGCTCATACACCTCAAGTATTTCATCCTCATATACGAGTGCCCTGTGACCGCTATCATTCAAATCATCTCAATATCATTATGAAATGGTAGCATCAGCAATTCCGGCAATTCCAGTTCACTGAAGACTCCAGGGAGATTCCGCATAGATATAATCACACAAACGAAGCATTGGAAATGAATATGACTGTGATGATGAAGATTTTAATGCATTTACTCATACGGAGACATCATTATGGATGTGCAAATTTTAAAATATACAATTTTAAAAAGTTTATTTCATTCGAGCTGTAAGAGGCCTGTTTGAACACGATTCTTGTATAGATTATAGATGGCTATCTGCACTAGATTGTGATTCATCAATAAAAGAACAATGAATTACTGTGAATTGATTATGTCTGCTTTTTGAGTCTTTAATACAAAAATACTTTAATATACTTTTGATTTTTCAATTTCAGGTCATTTGAACAACATTATGAGTGGCAAATGAGAATCTTCAGCAAGACTATTTTATATCATTGCATTTCCTATTATTCTGTTCAACAGCAAAAAAAACTTTACTTACTATTTACTATTAAAATATGTCAATAATTTTCACTAGAACTCTAGTCAGCTAAAAAAAAAGGATTTGTATACTAAATAATAAAAATACAGGGCAACTCAACCTTGGAAGATCAGGGACCAGAAAGCCATTTTTCAAGGGTCATTTTTAATTGCAATCCTTTTTTTTTTTTTTTTTTTTTTTATGAAGCATGATAATTTTATATCATAGTATGTCTGACTATGGGAATCTTGAATTCTCCAAGATGTTCCCTCTCTTTTCTTTGGCTGCGGTGTCCTTGGTTCAGGCTGGTTCAGTGTTTTTGGTCGGCGTGTTACCTGAAGTAATTATATGTATGAAAGCTGAGACACCAATTTATCAATAGTTTAAAGTGAACGTGATAATGCAAACATCAATAACCAGAAGCAATGAAACAGAAAATTAAAATTCAGAGTAAACAAGCGCAGTATGACATTATTGCTGTATTAGACCGAGAGCTGCAGGCCAATTTAGTGAGCTAGTTTAACAGCAGCCCCAAATGGGATTTGATTTGCGCGTGCGTATGCGTGTGTGTGTGTGTGTGCATGTACACGAGAAAAGGAGAACGCGAGAGAGAGTGACTTTGTACTGCAGGTGAGTGAATATCTCATGCTCTCAGCCCCTGGACCCCCTGCTGTTTTCAATCAATACCATTAGAATGCCTGAGTCCGGTCACCCTGACTGTAATCTGCTATGTCTCTCTCTCTGTGTGTGTGTGTGTGTTTCTTAGCCAGCCCCCTCCCTCCCTTTATCAGTTCGATAAGCTTTGGCACAATTTAACACAGATTTGGGCGACGGTTCATTTTTAAGGTTTTGAATTTTTTGATTATCAGGAAAAATAAGGAAAACAGCAGATGGTCATGAATCGGTGTCGAAACACAAGACTGAGAACTGCCTGATCAGTATAACAGAAACACGGTGATTGGAGGATGTGAGTGAACTTTAATGCTTTTCTTTACCATATGAAGCTCAAGTATACTTTTAAAAACAGGATGCCTCTCAAAGTCATATTTGGATTATATTAAAAAGTGGGATGAGGTCTTTGAAATGGGTGTGACAAGGTGAAATGATATAGAGACGCCGCAAAAGTATCTTATTTATTAATTCCTTTTTGAAGAGAGCAAATAAAAGAGAATAAATAATTGTATTTATATCTTAATAGAATTGAATGTTTCCACAATATGCACAATTAAACAATTTTATTAAATTACGTTTTATAACAATCTTAAACATGATGCACATTCATTAATGACTGAAAGTTTTTTTTATCACAATTTAATAGTTTTAATTTTTCAATTTATGTTGGAATATAATTACAGCTTCTAGTACTAGTAAATACATTATATGTACACAATACACAATACATGTCCGGTGGATATATGCAAATTTATATTTTAATTAAATAGATGTAATTAATCTGTCAACCCTGATTGTACACAGCTGCATTGACTCCGCAGATAGGCTACATGAAAAAAAAAAGAAAAGATTATATTATTGTGTTCAAAACAATAATCTATGGTAACTGCAGTTTGTATTACACTATAATTGCACAGTAAGTACAGTCATTACAAGCAAATATATATTCTGAAGGTATATACTTATGGCAAACATTTACCACACTGTCTACTGTGTTTGCACAAAAACTCCTTGCTATCAGTTATAATTTTTGACAATTTTTATTAACAGTTTAATAATTGCCTAAATGATGTTTTCCTTCAGACATATGGATTTATATTCATGGAAAATTGCAGTCATCTGTTATATATAATAATATATACATAATTTTCTAACATTAATAATAGGTGTAAATATATTTTGAAATCCAAAAGGAGTATTTTTATATAAGGAAAAAAAACCTTAATTAAGTTTTAAGCAAAGTGCACGTCTTCATTCAAATCCAACTATTGTTTAAAATACAATACAATATTTCTCTAACAGTTATTCCTGTTTAAAAAGCACAGGTGAACAACAGACACTTTGTCAGGTGTTGTCTTGAATCAGTGATAAAGACAGAGCGTTTTATTTGAAAATTGGATCTTGAAAAGCATTTTAAACTTTACTGCATATTACAGCTCCAACATTAATGGGTAATTCACATTACTAAGTAGGAATGCTCCAGCATTTATTTGTGATTGCTGTGACAAATTAAGCCCATTTCAGGCAAAATTAAAGTGTATGTAATGTGGTGAGAGCCGTACGGCTAGATTGAACTATACCACTAGCCTCATCATTGAAAGTGTGAATAAAGCACTTTGGATGAATGGGCCATCAAGTACTGCTTTAATTGGATGGTTGTGGGGTGTCAAACCGGGGTTAAACGTATTTGCTGTGTACACAAATATGAAGCTGGAAATTTTATCTATACTGAAAGTGAGAAGTGGTCTCTGAATTAGAGACGTTTTGAAATGACTCTATTTTTCAGTTGGCACCATTGTTTTTGTTATTATGTAGAAAACAGATTCTCCTATATTTAAAATTCTATTTATTCAAAATCTGCTTTTCTATATTGTTTATTTTTCCTTTACACTTATGACATAACAATAAAGTTATTTTAATTTGAACTCCTGTGTTTAACTCCTTTTCTTCCTATTGTTTGCCAGCACTGTTACTTTTCTTTCTTTTTTCAGGACTCTGAAATTTTTATGCCATTTTTCTTTTGACAGGACACGGTTTCAGACGCTTTTGTGGTAGATGTTAAGAAGATTTTTTACGCCTGTTTCGTGTTTAGTGAGGAAATGTATACTGCAATACATTCAGCAGTATATGTCAAATAACCATACAATGCATATAAATGATTGTGACAATAGAATATCTAAGATGTTTTTGAGGATGAAGGTGGAAATAGATGTATCTGCAGGGATGCTGATAGTGAACAGAATGACCACAGGGGAAAAAAATAAATAGTTTAACATGCAACTAGTAGGCAGAATGTCAGTTTACTTATCCGAAGTGGAAATTGTGAAAATATGCTCAAGTAGCTTAATAGCAGGGCACATAAAATTTAAAACATGACAACAATTTGTTATCAAGTTTCATGTAATAACATTTTATTTAACATATTTTATATAACATTTTGTAGAATAAAGATGATTTACGTACATTTCTATATGAATACAATTTCAGCTTGAGTTTATAATTTACAATCCCTTGCCGTTAATGATCACATTTGAATGTGTCCTTGTTAAAGTGTAATTACACAAAAGTACTGAGTATTAATTAAAACATGCTTACTATAGTTTTAGGGTTAATGTTTAGTTTAGTGTTAGTTGCTTGAAATTATACTTACATTTTACTATATACATATATATATATATATATATATATATATATATAAAACACGTAACAATGACACATTAAATCAAAGTGTTACCATATATCAAAAGTATTTCCTGCTTCTCTAATAATAAACAGTGTATCGCAAGCATAAACATGCTGACAGCTGACACACAAAAGCTATTTTTTCATACACTACCAGTCTTCGAACTGATACGAACTCACTTGATTAGGATTCAGTACAGTAAAAACCAAATCTTGATGCAAAAAAAAAAGTTTTTGCGGGGGGTGGGGGGTGTTGGGGGGAGGTAATGAGGTACTATTAGCATTAGCTAGCGTGTCACCTTGGCAGGTAAAATATAATTGGGTGCTGGAGCGTCTCTGTATGATCGGCCCATCATGCAGTGCATGCACACATACTGCATTATTTAGCAGCGCAAGGCACAACGCAGCTAGGTAGCAATCTCCTTTCACAGCCCATTAGCCAGCACTGATCCCGCGCTGGCAACGAGCTGCCCCATTCACAGCACACTAATTATTTTACATCAGTCACAGTATTTTCCCCCCAACAAATGTGACCAGTGATGCATAATTATGAGCGGTGGGGTTCGGAGAATGCTGAGGGCGATGGGGACTAAACTGTAGCTATTTTAGAGAAAGCACAGATGCAAGCTGAGAGAACAGTCAGGTCCCCACCTAACTCGGCTAGATCCACCAATAATTTCTGAAAATGTAAAAACCAGCCGAGTAGGTGGTACATTTAAAAATTGGGAATTGTCTGCACCAACTTTTTTAGATTAAAGTTAGTCCTTAGAGATAGGTAAGTAGCAATTTTAGCTAAAGTTCTTTAAGAACTTTTACGTTTTTTCTAAAATCTGGAAACAATATGAAGTAAAAAACATCACACTCTGCACACAAAGACCTTCACCAGCGCTCTAAATACAATTGATCACATTTTGTTCCACTCACAGCGACTTAATAACAAACCCAAACACTCATTACAGCTTGTATGCTAATTCTATTAGCTTTAGCACAATACTTGTTTTATGAGACAAAGACTGTTGAAGATAGCATTTTCACCCAACATACCTAGAGTTGACTTAATGTCGAACAGGACACAACAAGCGCCATACAAAGGCCATAGCTGGTCTGGCTCGGTCAGAAATGTCCACCTTTAATCTCATCCAGAGGAGAAAACCACGTCCATAGCTTCAGTTTAAATGATGCAGGTGAAACACAACATTCTTCTTAAGAGGGAGAGGAAAATTTAGGTTTTCTACTTGCTTGCCTTGTGATATTTCTGAGCCGTCAGCAATGCAGAAGCTGCTTTTCTCTCCCCTAATTCTGTGGACTTGAAGCTTTGAAGCCCCCCAACTGTGCACAGTATGGTCTTTGAAGCGGGGAAGAAATTCAGAGATTTAAAAAAATGGATAAAAAGCAGGGGGAACATGCTGCTCCTCACACATACCATTGTCTACATTTATCTGTTTTTGGGTGCCATGTTCGCTTTCGGATACAGGAAGCTTGATTTGGACAAATCCCTGACTGGTAGCTACAACAGCAAAATATGAAACAGCAGAGCTATACTTTGGTGCAGTTATTTTTATTTATTTATATTTTACATTTCCTATATTATACTATACTTTAATATATAATATTTACAAATTGCACATCACCTCTTCTTCAAAAGGGCGTTTGATGTGCCAAAACAGTCTAGGAAGAGGACAATTCAATTGCTGATTTTGTTTCCTGAAATGATCAAGTTAATGTAACACTTTTGCTTTATATATATTAATACTTAGTGCAATTTCAAGAAAACAGTTTACTTTTGTGATCCCACTTTATATTAGGTGGCCTTATCTACTATGTAATTACATTTAAATTAATAATTTGATACAATGTACTTATTGTGTACATATGGTTTTTACATTGTATTTATATTTTAAAAGCTCCATGTAATTACGTCTTTAATCCAGTTCTGTAATTACATAATTTGCTGTTGACACATTCCTTACACCTTACCTCACCCTTAAACCTACCCATACCAACAAACCGGTCCATAACCTTACCCATATCCCTCATAGCAGCAAAAGTGTTTTGCAATACAATATGAACACAATAAGTACATTGTACTTATTTTTTGATGTAAGCACATCGTAGTTAAGGCCACCTAATATACAATGGGACCACTTTTATGAAATTCTTTTAAATAGGTAGTTTGGCATTGAACTAATCTAAAACTAAATAATAATAAAGATGAAACTGTACTTTTAAAATTAAATAATACACTTTATAAAGGACATAAACCAACAAGTACTGACATTTTCCTGCTTTTTTTCCCCCCAGTGAATGCTCGTAAAGCTCCACGAGATCTTGTGAGAACTTAAACCAATACGGGCATAATGCTCATTGTTAGGAAGGCGTAATGTTATGCAAATGGTTTTAGCTGAGGGGCCGTCTTCAGGAGTTTTGGGCTTGTGTCTTTGATAACCTCCATTACTATAGGATTAGATGAACGCTGATGTTTTGTCAGTCTCCTTGGACACTAGTCTTCAACTCACGACTAATCCTACAATTCTGACTGTCTGAATAGACTGACTCATCCATAGCATCTTGTCGATGACATTCAGCAACGCCAGACAACGCAACCACACTCGGACTTTAAATGAATCTGTTCTGTAACTACACAGCTCAACAAACCATAGTTTACAGTTCAATATACAAATTGGATATTAACGCCCACCTCTGACAAGGAAGGTTTTGATGGCTTGTTTCAAAGAATTTCTCTTTTATAGTTGTTGTTTTTTTTAAAGATATAGATTAAGTTTATCTCTTTTTTTCCATCCACTGACCCCCTGTTGTTTTCTTTCTTTGAGCTTCTCTGAAACATCTCCAGAATTTTGGAGGTGATGGTCTGTCTGCTCTCTGGCTGTTATGTTTATTTATTTGCTCATTGATTTTTCAACATGTATGTACACACGTTTCTTGGCTGACGGATCGATTTTTTTTGCAGTGCCAGAAATCCGTTCTGCATTTAGCTGTGTCCTGTGATCATATTCCATTTTAACCACTTCAGATGCACTTTGGGCCTTTCTGATTGTGGAGAATTGAATGAAGGAAACTAGGTTGTTTTCCCATGTTTTTTTTTTTAACATCTCTAGCAGGAATGCAGGCAGCTAGCGAAATACATAATTTGTAAAACACTTTATTAATAAAGCTTCAAAACCACAATTAATAAAGTTAATATATAATTTATTACCTATTTATTTCCACATTCTGGATAGACAGACATATATATGGGGATTAAACAAATATTATCCTAAAATAATATATAGTTTTGAGTGTTGCAAATCCTTGCAAATCCTCTTCTAGAGAAAACAACATATAAACCTTACGGTATAAATGATTTACCAAAAGGGTATCATGTATAATATATATATATATATATATATATATATATATATATATATGATAGAATACATATGATGGAAATCAAATCCATCAAAAGGATGTGTCTATAATGATTAAATTTGGTCTTGTGTCCAAATTTAACTCCATTTTCACTCCACTTTGACCATAACCTTTAGGTGGAGAAAAAAAGGCATTGAGAGTCATTGCTGAACTCTAGCAGGACTCTCTGGACTCAATAATTTGATCAGTGAGTTCTCTCCATGGGCTTTCAGTGCTGCTGTCAGCACTTAGGACCCCTTGTAGCCGAGACTTCTTTCTCTGCATTAACAGAATCCCAGACTGTCCAGAAAAACCCGCCTCAGAAACAGGTATGAGGACGAGAGAGAGAGAGAGAGAGAGAGAGAGAGTTTGGTCTGTTATACAATATAGTATATAGTACGTACCTGAAACAAAGAAACTAATAATACATACTGAGACCTGTATAAAGTTATATCACCAAAATATTCTAGAAAACATTTCTTGAATTATTCTGCATTTATTATTTTAACATGATTCTTGATGTATATTATTGTAAAGCAAGCAAAACAGTAAATATCATTGTCTAGCCTCAGTGCAATTCAGGTATTATTTGGATTATAGGTGTTTGCATCATGCATAATATCCTTACGGAGTTCTGTATAGAATGCATACACTTTTCCCATGAAAAACTAAAATAAGATTTAGAAAATAAAAATAAAAACAGAAAATGCATTCAACATTGCCATTTAGAAAAAACAAAAACAAAAACAAAAATTTTTTTTGCACAAATAATCTGTTTATATACACATGTCTGCTGTATTTCTCAGCTCATTGTGTATGCCAAGACTGTAGTATGATATGTTTCAAAGTGACTGGGGTTATTGTGGCGGTGGCTTGCTTTATAGGCTGGTTTATCTGTCCTTGTAACAGTTTTTATTTGCAGTCTTGTTTATTGATTGTTTTAATTTCTGAAAACTATTCTACTGCATACACTGGTAAGACAATTTGCAATTATACCGCAGCTACAGGCCATTTAGACTTTTAAGCACTATCAAATTTCTAAGCCATACATAAATAGCAAAGCATTGAATGCATTTAATTATATTTTTATATATTTTTTTGAAGACTTGAAGACTTACTGCAACACGTTTAAATCAAGGATGCTTAAATGTATGAGACTATGGCAAGGTTCTTTTAGAATTTGCAAACAAATGATTTACTGGTAGCGTTTGTGTTGTATGACAGATTTATTCCATGCACCGTCCAGCTGAAATGACCCAGTAATTATAAACTACCACAGTAATTCTACTGCTAAAAATGCACCTATTCATTATTTAGGACATTGATTTATTTTCCCCTTTTTTATGGTGAAGCAAGCAGCGAAGAGTTTTGATCGCATTGATCCGCATTTGCGCTTTAACGTTCTGAATCATTGGATGTTGTGATGTCCTCAGGTTGCTGACAAACTCTTGACCCAGCTGAGGAACGGGAAATGCTGAAGGCACTGCTTAAATTCCCTTAGAACTGCAGTACGGCACGTTGACAAGTCTGGATCTGGTGTTTGTGGCTTGGCAGAGACTGAGATAATGATAGACTATTGTGGTCCGTACAGCTGGAGAGCAGTTTCCAAAAGTGCCAGTCCTAATTTTCAATTACTACTGTCCGAAGTACAAGCAACAGTCCATAATTACTTTATTTTCTCTACCTTCATTGACTGAGCCTCTATTTCTTTTTAGTCAGCTATCGAGGAATTGACCGAAAGAAGGTGCTGACAACCAAACTGCCATTTAAAGCAAAACATCTCTTCGTCTGTGTTAAGGTCAGAGGGACTGTTAGTCATCAGCCACACCATTCTTGGTCTGAGGATCTCTTGGACTTTTGTGATGTATCGTATCAGCCAACTGAGCTGATAGACTCCTGCCAACATTCCATACAAAAGGGGCACTCTGACTGTAAATGCAGTGATTATGAAATGCATTTACCATGACGATAATTAACATTTATTTTCACTTTTAGCTGTTAAAGTCATCATTAATTTTGGACTGCAAGGACAACTGTTTTAAATCAGTGTGATTAGTAAAGACTAAGTTTAGATTAAATGAGGTTCAGTTGGTAACAACTAAATTAAGTCTATATATGATTTAATGTGACTGGATTATCCTGGCAAATTTAAATTACTCCAACAAAAGCATTTTACAGATCACGGATTGGAATTGGGTCTCCACATTTTTACTTTTACAGTGCTCACATTAATATTGTTCAAGCTTAGAGCTTTGTGAAAATGGGTCAATGAAATATAAGAGTGTCCATGATAATGAAAAGAAAAAAAAATCTTTCAGAAATCTTGTTTGAAATATGTGCAAGGTTCTTAGAAATGTACTCTTTGTCATGCTGGTTTCATAATGTTTCTTGAAAAAACTTATGGTCGCACTTTATATTAGGTGGCCTTAACTACTATGTACTTACATCAAAAAATAAGTACAATGTACTTATTGTGTTCATACTGTATTGCAAAACACTATTGCTGCTATTGAGGAGGGATATGGGTAAGGTTAGGGACAGGTTTGGTGGTACAGGTAGGTGTAAGGGATGGGTCAACAGTGTAATTATAAATGTAATTACAGAAATTAATTACAGATGTAATTAAATATAGGTATTTTTAAAAATATGTGCAATGCAAAAACATGTATGTACACAATAAGTGCATTGTACCAAATGATTAATTCAAATGTAAGTACATAGTAGTTAAGGTCACCTAATATAAAGTGGGACCAAACTTATTTGAAAGAAGTTTGAATTTAAGGCTCCACAGTTTTAATCATTATTTTCAAACTTTTTCAAAATGTGAAAATTCTTCACCCTGAAAATGAATTTCAGGTTACACTTTATTTTAAGGTGTCCTTGTTACAGTGCAATTATACATTTAAGTACTGAGTGATATTAATTAACTACATGTACTTACTGTATGGTTAGGGTTAGGATTAGGGTTTGGTTTAGGGTTACTTGCATGTAATTATGCATAATCCTTTGTTATTATAATAGTAAGTACATGTAATGTGTAACAAGGACACCGAAAAATACCAAATGTAAAAACTGAAAATGTACAACCATAAAATAAATTCTAAATGCATTTTGAATAAATTAACAGATAGGACAAAAACACGAGTGTCATATATATATATATATATATATATATATATATATATATATAATTTTATATTTAATTTTATTCCAAATTTGTAATTAAAAGAGGACAAACTGTATTTCTAGTATTTTCTCTGTTCATGCACAGTTTGATGAGTGAAGTACACTGAGTGAAGGCAGTCAAATGTTGCTGTAGCACGCAGTAGACAACATGGAAAAGATATTGAAAAGCTCAGTGCTTCCCACCACAGGGACCAATTTGAAGCCTGCGCAACATCCGCTACCACACACACACACACACACACACACACACACACAGACACACACGGATATGCCAAAGCTCATCCCTGACAGGTGGGACTCTGACTGCTGGCTCTTTCAGGGGGTTTCTCAGGGGACCAGTGCGAGTGTCTGCCTCCATACCTCACACACACAGCCAAAATATGACTCTGACAGTCTCTGACACTGAGCTGTGGCTCTGGGAAAAAGTGGTCTTCATTAGTTTGACTCTGCACTGAAAGATCTGAAGGCATCTTTTAAAATGAGTCTATACTGTTATGTTATAGTATATAGCTAATGTAATGTATTTGGAGCCACACTGTTCCTTCCATTTAAGGGATGTTAGCATATAGCCATAGACGTAAGAGTTGTGTCGTTAGTAGGTCAGTGCTGAAAAGTAATATTTTCTTCATTGTACAGGCCTCCAGCAAATAAATTACTTTAAGTAATCTAGGAAGTGAAAAAATATAGGAAGTGAAAAGTCACAAAAAGTTTTAAGAAAGCCAGAAAGTGTGTTTCGGGCATTCAAAGTAAATACGTATATACATTAAATTCGGCAATTAAACAAATTTCTAATTGTAGAAAATCATAAATCTTGTGAATGGTTTATCCATGCATAAGTCATTTTTTGAAATAGTCAAAATACAGAAAAAAATATCTGTTTATACTTTTGTCTTTCGTTTCAGTGTAACTTTAAGTACAAAAAACTTGCATATGAACTTGTATATGCAATGAACAGATGTATTTTTTATTAACAAAGATTGATACGTACTGTTACAAATGTGTTACTCATTGTTAGTTAATGTAACTAATGGAACCTTACTGTACTGAAAACTATAATCTGATTGGATGAAATATGCTTAAAACTGTTCTAAAATATCTTTTTAGACACGTTACAATAGACATTAAGCCTAATCAACTTATCAGATAATAGAGCAGATCTTAAATATTCTGTAAAACAATCTAGGATTCCTTTTATTATATTTTTTTTTAATTATAGCTTGAGTCCTGGATATTGAGTATGGACATTTCCACAGCAGGGTGTCTTAAGAGAGAGAATGCCTTGTCAGCTATTTGTCATGCAAGGTATATGACCATCAAGACAACTCAATCTCGCTCATCTCACAGTTTCTAAATCACCCAATGACCCTGAAACAGTGAACATCTCTGTAATAGTCAGTCAGTGAAGTGTGATGAGCTCTGAAGCTTGATCCTCCTGAGCCAGCCTGTGATTAATTCAATGAGATTCAGCCTCATCCAACAGATTCATGATTTGCAGTGCAATCAACGAGCTGTTATGGTCTATGCATTAGCACCTGTCCGCACACAATCTTACATGCATCCATTTGCAGATCTGCATGCATAAAAATATATTTAAGGACCCGGAAACTGTCATTTGAGTACCACTTAGAATTATTATAATTTTTTTTAAATACTACTAATACTACTACTATTAAAAGGTAAATATTTTCAGCTGAACATTTTTTTTTTGCCAAAACAGACCTGTTGTTTTACATAAAGATTGGATGGGAAGATCAACAAATACATCAATAATAAAATAATCAATAATTATCAACAAAATAATCAATAAGAAAACCAGCATTAAGTTCAAGTAATCTTCTTTAGTTATGATACAATTTCAAGTATCATATTTCAACAAAAATGCATGGATTCGCTACAGAAGGCCTTTATTCACCCCCCGGAGCCGTGTGAGGCACGTTTTATTACGGATATACACACTTTATTTCACGTCTTCTGAACTGTTGACAAAAAGCACCCGCTTACCCCATTGTAAGGCTTGGAGTGGCCAGGAAAATTTTCAGTATAACTCCGACTGGATTCATCTGAAAGAAAAAACCTCGGAAAACACAGGCTAATTTTAATTTTTGGGTGATATAATGCTAAATTTAATGCTAAATTTCTCCAAATCAAAGAGAAAAACTCACCTACATCTTGGATGCCCAAGGGGTGAGCACATTTTCAGTAAATAGTCATTTTTGGGTGAACTATTCCTTTAGTGTTCACATTGCACATAACACAATAGTTACCTTCTATTAGTTATACATGGTTATAAATACAGTTTCATGACACCATGAATTTAATTTGAGAAGCTGCCAGGATTATTGTGAAAAGCCAAACAGAGACGAGAGATCATTATTTCTTATTCCTGGATTAGTATTATCTGGTGCAATTTGTTTTTTAATGCGTTCGTTTTTTCAAGACAGTAATATTAATGTGAATTTTACTTCAGATCACAGCCCATTTTCTTATCAGACACTTTTCGTCAGTATGTAAATTATAGTGTGCAAATGAGATGACCAGTATGACCTCTGCTGTGCAGATGTCCTCATTCAACCTCTTTATCACCCTCATGGTATTCAAGCAACCTGAATAATCTTCATTATTTTAATGTCTTTTTCAGTATATATGTCTGTATGTCTGTTGTATAGTTTTAGTGTTGTCTCTGTTAATTTTTATATTATTCATTATTAAAACATATTTGTTACCATGACAATTCTTGATTGTGAGATCAAGTCATAACCAAAAAAAAAAAAAAAAAAAGGTCACTTTGAGGTCACATCACACTTTCCAGATATCACACTTTTCCATAGGTGGCTATTTCAGTTACTTGGAATCTGCACAGAGGAATGCATTGCAATTAGGGAATCTAATTTATTAGACCATTGTTTTCATGTGTATTTGTGGAAATGGCCAATAAATCAGACATATGGTTGCTAATTGAATAGCGGCTCAGATAACTGGAACAAAAAAGCTTCAGCAGAGATTTTGCTAAATGTGTTGTAGGCCAAATGTGAAGAATCATGCAGTAAAGGGCAGAATATGCACTCTAGCCACTGTAAGAGACTCTTTTTTGTGTATGCAGTGTGGAACAGTATCTTGAAACGAATGATGTACACCCCCTTAATGTACGAAACTGTCCACAGTGTGTTTATATATTTAGAAAGGGCCATCACATAAAGCTGCATTTGATTGAGAAGTGCACTTAAAATACAGGAAATACTATTACACTGTATTGATGGAAAACATTATATTGGGGACAGGTCTGAGATGGCTTGTACAAATAGAAATGACCTTTCAAATAAAATGATGAATGATTTGTCCCATGAAGTTATGAATTAAAATTATGCCATCTGAGTTTCAGAAAATTGTCAATGAAGAGACCAACCTTTTATTAGTGGTTAGAATGTGAAAAAAAAAAAATATATAATATATATAAATATATAAAATATATAAAAATATATATTAAATATATATATAAATAAATAATAATGCTCAAGTTTAGAACAAGATTGTGTATGTCCCTTTGTTATAGATGCTCTAATTTCATCATGAAATAAATTTAATTAGGAACTAGTCTCCTTTCCCCATGCATACACAACAACTTGATTAAAAAGTGGCACCCCTTACACCCTCTCACCATTTTAACAGCAATGCCTAAGTATATGTTTGTCTTTAATAAAGATGAAAAAGAACTAAGTTAATAACAGCAAATTGAAATAACTAACATTATTGTTCTATTTTTTTTTATTTAGTGAAACTTAAGGATGCAGCAGTGTTCTTTAAGGATTCTCCAATTATCCTTTAAAACTAAGTGGATGAATTACAAACAAAAAGTGTCTATATGCCAGCAGTCTGCCGTGCTGCAGACAGCAAGTTCAGTCTCTATCTCTAATCCCCTTTTAAGCACATGACGCACTGGAGCCAGTCGGGTGCAGTGTCAAGTCGCAGGGCTGCCACATTCTTCCCTTTGTTCCAATCTTTAGAGCTCAGACACTTAGGTGACTTTTTAAGGAGATCTCATGTTTGAAACATTGAATTATTATCAGCGCATAATAGGAATGGAATTCTCTGCAACTTTCCCTTCTCTATAATGATGCAGGCTCCTCTGGAAAGCCTCGCCTTGCGCATTAGAAAGAAGTGTTCATTTGTATTCTTGAGATGTTGGAAAAATGGAATACAAATTGAACATCAGCTGGGATGAAGGATGTTTGTAGGTTGAGGGAGCACGCTCTGCTAATTTGAGGCAAGTGGTGAACAGTGCGCTCATTACCCATGACCATCACAAAAGAAATCAATATAACGAAACCTGTCAGACATTCAGAGGGATCAAAAAACATCCCTTGCATGCTCAAAGATGACTATGATTTTTGAAAAAGTTTTACTTCTACCCATCTGTGTCATTGATTGAAACTTTTATGCAGGTTTATCTTTGCCCTGAGGCTCCTGGACCTGTTGGCAACAACTCAGCACTTGAGTGAGTCAGAAGAGGGAAGGACTTCTTCAAATTCCATAAACGCTAACTCAATATGATCTTAAAATGGCTGTTCTGTGCACATGGTGCACGCACCATTCCAAATGGCAGTAGATTGGGGCTACACATGCCACTTTTTTCCTGGTGTTTCTTCTACAGCTCCATCTGCGCTTCAATTTCCCAGAAAGCCAGGCGGGGCCCCGGAGCCTCGGTTTGGTCCTGTAATTATGTGAGCTTGGTTAGCCACATACCATCCGTCACTGCCACGGCTCTTCACAAACCCATCATTTACTGCACGTCCACATGTAGACGCAGGAACCGCAACTCTGCAGCAGCAGGGACACAGATGTCAGGGTTGGTGAGGGCCAGGGCCCTGGTGATGGTGCTCCAGTTGGGGTGGAAAATACAGTAGTCCTGCAGGAGCTCCTGTTGGCAGTTAGCCCGTTGGACTACAGGCTTTTCTCGACCTTTGTGCGGAAAAATAAACTGTGGACCCCAAGAGTCCATCGGAAAGCCTGGTTCAGCACTGGAGGCTGACAAAGATGGCAGAGCAATGCTATTCTTGGTCAGAACTGAGCATAGCTAACAGTTTTTTTTTTTTTTTTGCAGGAAGCATGCTAATTTCATTCTACATATCGCAGGGTGACAGTTTTAGCACTGAAAATATATTTTAAAAAATAACTTAGTGTAATAAAAACCACATAATAGGTTTACTTGCTGACAATCAGTTCTACTGAGTGTCCGGTGGGAAGAATTTCCCATCTGTCTGTTATTAAGAGAAAAAGTGACAGAGTGCATTTGGTGTTGTAACTTTTTTTCTGAATACTTTTTTTTTTTTTAATTGAAATGAGACACTGTTCATAAACTAGATTCAGTGCCAGGGGTCTTCATTCATTTTCTTGGATCCTACATGATATAGCTGCACTTGTGCCAAAGAGGAAATCCTTTGGGAGGAAAATTAAGATCGTGTTTACAGTGGTGGGATTTACACTAACCACTCAAATGAGCAAGGGCCCCGTAGAAGAGATAATTATAAGATTATTATACTGTGAGAATTTTAATTAACATTCAGCCACAGGACACTGAAAACCTTTTAGCCTTTTTCTACATCAAAAATTTCAAGGCCAGCTGTCAGTGGCAGCCCGTATTAGATGATAACAAAATGTTTCAAGACAATTCTTATTGTTATTTTCCATTAATAATAGGCAATAAAACTGTGAAATTTCCAGTAAAAAAACCAAAAAAACCCAAAAACTTTACCATGAAAAATATGGTAACAACATTTATGTTTTACAGATTTAACTTAAATTGTGACCATGGACCACAAAACCAGTCATAAGGGTACATTTTTGAAATTGAGATTTATACATCATCTGAATAAATAAGCTTTCCATTGATATATGGTTTGTTAGGATAGGAGAATATTTCAAGATACAACTATTTGAAAATCTGGAATCTGAGGGTGCAAAAAAATCTAAATATTGAGGAAAATCACCTTAAAGTTGTCCAAATGAAGTCCTTAGCAATGCATATTACTACTCAAAAATTAAGTTTTGATATATTTACAGTTGGAAATTTACAAAATATCTCCAGAGAACATGATCTTTGCTTAATATCCCAATGATTTTTGGCATAAAAGAAAAATCAATAATTTTGACCCATACAATGTATTGTTAGCTATTGCTACAAATATACCCGTGAGACTTATGACTGGTTTTGTGGTCCAGGGTCACAAATATAAAACACCATCACGGTAGCACACACGACACTAAAATTATTCAATAAATGTTAACATATGATGTAACATAAAATCCTGATAAGAAAAAAAAAACCTAACATTTATTTCAGTAAAAAAACATCAGATGTCACAGAAAATACTTGGAGTGTCATTTTGCTATTTTTCACTGTTATCTATTAAATTTTTTCACCTGTAAGGGAACTTAACGTTAACCATTTAACAGGTTTTTACCTTACTTTTTTTTTTTTTGCAGTCTTTTACAGTTAAAATTAAAATACTCTTTCATTGCTCAATGCATTAAAATGCACAGACATACATTATTGATTTATTCTAAAAGAAAAGTGAAAACAGAAAAGCAAAAGTGTTTGCATTCACATGTTTGTGTGTGTGATTGTATGGATTAAGAAGGAGGGCCAGGTGGCGGCAACATGTTGGCCCCAGAACACCACGCCCGCGTTGAGGGACATGCTCAGTCATTTCAGCAGATGGGTTAAAAGCCAGACTCGTTTAGCTAACACATGGGTTCTGACAGCACCTCAGGCCCAGTCTGTCCCTCATCTGCAACTAGTTGAGCCAGATCAACTAATGAAGGCTGGTCGCTCCAGACAGGCCCTTCCTTGCTTTGCCCCTAGGTGAGTATTGGCTTCTAGGACAAAATATCTAAATCAATGCCAAAGCCACAGTGTCTCAGCTGGGTCAGATTCCTGCTTGGGGAAAAACTATATGAACAATGAAAGCAAACGATGAGGGAAACATGGAGGAGGCTTGTGCATGGGAAATAGTCAGGTGTGTTTAGGTAAAAATGTGGCATTCAGTTGGGCTCAGGTGATCAGAGTGGATTAGAGGAGCCTCTTAGGAGAGCCTAAGTAGGACAGTGGTTGTTTTTGAGGGTTGTGGTTGAACTTGAACTCCAATTGAAAACTTGCACCAAAAATTCAAGCTCAATGATGCAGATTTCCCTCTGTTTGAACTGCAACAGCTTAATAAAGATGCTGATAATCTCTTATCTCATATCAGCCTGAGAAAACAGAATCTGCATGGAAAGGTACTCAAGAACTTGATGCTGCATGGAACTGATACTGAGAGCTGCAGGATGTTATCAAAGTCTCAGTATGACTCACATGGCATCACTGCTGCAGATGATGCCAGTCAAAGATGCCGGGTGATCACTGTTTCTACAGGCTCTCATCAGTGCCTTTCACAAGGAAATTCTGTTTTTCCAACGTCATCTTCATTCAAATTAATTTCAGATTTCAAATTGTTCATTATAGGAAAGAAACCCAGATTTTTGTGGAAGTCAGCAGGATGGCAATCAGTGTTGTTATTCCTCTGGTTGCACGCAAACCTGCAGCCCACATTTGCAGAAGGCCAGATTAAAAGACCTGATAAACTAAAAGCACACATGACATCTAGCAACAATTATGCTAATTCTATGTGAACAAGCTGTTCTCTGGGAATCTGATTGTTATGCAATACTTTTACAAGTTTCTTTTTCTTTTTCTAATCTAGCTCTTTAAACTCTTGTTTTTTTTTTTTTTTAAGCTAACCAAAAGCTAATTTTCTTTCTAGATGCATAAATAAACACACACACACACTCACACACAAACTAATCATAACCCTGACAAGTGTCGAGTTACACTTCAACTTTCAAAAAAAGCAAAACGTTTTAGCATGGTAATTGCAATGCCAAGATTATAAATTCCCATATAAAATGCATAGACTATGTAACACTTTATTTTAGGGTCTCTTAACTAGTTGCTTATTAGCATGCATATTACTAGAATATTAGCCATTTATTAGTAGTAATTGAGCACATATTAATGACTTATTCTACATGACCTTATTCTACATCCCTAATCCTACCCAATACCTAAACATAACAACTACCTTACTAACTATTAATAAGCAGCAAATTAGAAATTTATTGAGGGAAAAGTCATACTTAATAGTGAATAAGTGTTCCCTATTCTAAAGTGTTACCAAATTAATACATTGAATACAATGTAAGTTGCTTTAGATAAAAGCATCTTCGTAATGACCTGCCCTGTTTTAGGAAATACAATTTGTTTGGCAGTTTTTTATTTATTTAATTTTTTTTTAAATCACACTATTCTGTATAATTAAAATGAATTGAAAAACAACTTATGGGTAGCACACTGATTTTTCTTACTTTTCCCCTACAGTTGTATTTAAATCCTGTCTATAAACATATAATCTGCTGGCGTTCTGGCAGTTCAAAACACATAATAGATTGCCATTTATGTTTGTTTGATACAAAGGCTGTTAAGGGTCTCAGTAGCAGTTATTGGTGATAATAGTCTCTTGATATTTGCCCATTCAAAATATTCCAGGGCATTAAATGTTGAGATATTATCTGAAAACTTGTTCTGTTCCCTTAGAGCACGTTATCAGAGTGAATCATTGCTTGCAGGTATTTTCAGACCGTGTAAATTCATCAAGATGTCGTTCAATAAGGTCACCATTAATCCCCTGTGCTGTCTGTATCCTGCTTCATGACGTCCTGTGAATGATAATGCACCATCAGAAATGATCAGGAAGAGATGAATACTTACACAAACACACTGGAGCCGCTTTCAGTCCCTGTGGGTCAATGTGACTGAGGATTATCACAAAGTCATTTCATTCCTCTTGTCTATGGAACGATCATGATTGTAGTGGAAAAACTGACTTGACAATCAAAATCTCACAGCACTTGCTTGTCAGAAGAACTCTGCGCTGAGTTTTGAACTGGATCTTGTAGCTTGACCTGACAATTGATTTGAGCATTCATCTAAACATCAAGAAAAGATCAGTTTTTCCACAGCAGCGCTGCCTAACAAAAAAAATTATTTTGTTACCTGACCCTCAGATATTGTATATACATGTGCTTATGTGATGTCTTTTTATTTTGGTCTTTGAAAATATCATATTAAGTGAAACTTAAGGTATAAGTTCCCCCAAAAATAAACATTCTGTCATCATTTATTCATCCTAATGTTATTACATACACATATAACTGTTTTTTTTTAGACAAAGAATATGTTTTGAAGAATGTTCATGCTGCTCTTTGTCATACAGTGAAAGCATATAATGACCAGGAACGTTCAAGCTCCCAAAAGAAAAAGGTCTCATTTTATATTATGTTTGTTTAATGTACTTTCATAAAAATAAAAAATAAATAAATAAAAATGTGTTTTACAATGTGTTCATTGTGTTCATGTTGTATTGTATTAATGCTATTGGGATGGGATACGGGTAAGGTTAGTGACAGGTTTTATGGTATGGTTAGGTTTAAGAGTTGGTTAAGAGATAGGTGTAGGATCTATATTGTAATTACACATGTAATTACAAAAAAAATATTGTAGATGGTATAAGATGCTGGTATTTTAAAAAATATAAGAGCAATGCAAAAACATATATAGGTGCATATGTATAAAATGTACAATTTTAATTAAAGTCACTCAATATAAAGTGGGCCGAGAATGAAAAAGCACCATGAAAAGCATCATAAATGTGGTCCATCTCAATTGTGCAGTACATTCCACATCTTTTTAACCCATAAGAAAGAAACCGATTCACAGCAATATGCTAAGTTTGAAAATACACTTATAATCACAAATTAAATTAGAAAGAAATAAGCAGATTACAAAGAATAAATTATAAAGCCATTATATAACTTAAGAGGATTTGGAACATAGTCCAAAAGTCATAATATTTTTGAAACTAGACAGTTTCAAAAATTTGCGGGTCATGCTTTAGTTTGGGGACCATTAACTGTGACTTTTGCCTCAATAAACTCCCAATTTGCTTATTGTAAGGTAATTGTTAAGTTTATGTATGGGGTAGGATTAAGGGATCTAAAATATGGTCATGCAGAACAAGGCATTAATATGTGCTATAAAAGTACTAATAAAAATGCACGCTAATAAGCAACTAGTTAATAGTGAAATATGGAAAAGAGCAGCGTGGGCATTCTTCAAAACATCTCCTTTTGTGTTCCAAAGTAGAAAGAAAGTCAAACATGTTTGGAACGACATGTGGGTGAGTTGGAAAACATCCTAATGAAAAGAAATCTCTGCTGTCCTACTTTAGCACTGTTCTGAATTTCCTGTCAGTTGACAGGAGTGGGTTGATGTGCTTAATTTGAGGAGATTGTCTAGAGTTTCCATGGGGGTTGTCTATAAAACTTGTGATGTGGAAGAGTTGGATGAGTGACAGCTCGGAGGTGGAGGAGAGGCTTCGGCTGGAGACTCATTCCCAGTCACAGGTGTGTGTCAGAGCCAGAGAGCCTGGAGCCAGGCGCTGAGGGAGGGAGCACAGGTGGCGGAGAGCAGGGAGAGGAGCTGGGGCAGCAGGCTAGCATGTGGCACTGATCCAGGCTCTGCTGCAACATATGCCGGGGTGTGAAGAGAGCAGGGCGCAGACAACGTGACCTAGTGAGTGGGGAGAGAGGGTGAGACTGCATGACTATTTGTCTCTGTGGGAATGACTGAGAAATTGTCCTTAGACAGTTGCGTTTCAGAAATGAAGGCACTGAGAGACGGAAAGAAATAGAGCCAGAGAGAGTCTTTTTCTTTTATTGCATTGCACCATAAGAAAATTCTGCAGTGTTATAATGTTATACACAATGCTTGGAGTAACGCATTACAAATAACTCGAGTTCGAGTTATCGAATCAGATTACTTTTTTCCAATTAACTAGTAAAGTAATGCATTGCTTTGTAATTTACATGAAAAATATCCCAGTTACTTTTTCAATCATGCATTTACTCATCTCACTTGCACAAAAACAGATTCAGTATTTCTCAAAATTAATAAAAAAAGTGAAATGCGAACTAATATGACGCTACAATAATTACTGCATAATTAAATATGCTAAATAACACAAAGTGTTTAATCCCATTTTTTGCTTCTGACCTTTGATGATCCTCTTCAACCGTATGAATAAGCAAAAAAGACTTTAGTTAAACATCACATTTCATTGGTGAAGTAAGTGTTGAACTTTCTTCTCCTGCATCCTATTCTTCTGCAGTCTAGAATGGCAGCACAGAAGAAAGGTTTGTTTTAGCTGTGCCCTTTACTCATTTCACTTTTGGTGTAAAGGTGCTTTTACATTTGCTAAATATAGAATGTTTTTATATTAAAAAACAAACAAGCAAGCCCAGCCCAGATATGAAAAAATTATGCAAACGTAATGTAACACATTAAAAAGCAAAAAAGCAACTAAGTAACACAATTAGTTACTTTTTTAGGCAGTAATGCAATATTGTATTGCATTACTTTTAAAAGTAACTTTCCCCAACACTGGTTATATATAATTAATAACAAAGGTAACTAGATTTGCATTTCATGAAGTAAATACCAGTGCTTGCATGGAGGCAAAGAATTGCATTAGTGTCGCTTTGCCTTTACATTAACACAGTACAATGTAAAGGTGAATATTTAAAAAAAAAGAAACATATACAACATTGAGGAGTTCAGATGCAAAAGCCTCTAAGTGCCATCTGAAATGTTCTTCTAAAATGAGCATTTTTATCAGGCTCCTATGTTTAGGTTCAGTAATTTTACTCTAATAGCTATATATAGGTCCTTTTCTATGCAACTAAAGTGAAATAACTAAACATAAATATAGAAGCCTGATAAAAATGCTAATTTTAGAAGAAAATTTCAGACGGCACTTAGAGGCTTTTGCATCTGAACTCTTCATATATAAACATATATATTATAAAGTATGCAATTCAGTATGCAAATATGTACATTTAGTTTAGTTTTACATTTTACATAAAGTGTGGATTAAAGGGACAACCAAATTCCTTAAAGTGTGATGTTTAGAAAAGAAAAATAAAAAGTTTCACATTTGAATGGTGTCTTTTGGTTTGGGTGGTATTAATAGACGTTAATACAGAGATGTTTAGGTTATACCCATAACCACACTTTTTAAAGCAATATTAATCATATAATAAAACTGAAAAAAAGTATTTATATCTATATATTATATTTGTATGTAGCACAACAAAACAAGGAAACACTTCCTTGTTGTATATCTTACATGTACTTTCTGAAGAAATACAGTAAATGGTACATAATTACAAGCAATTTCTAAACCAAATTCTAACTCTATAATAAGTACTGTAGATGTTGTTAAATATCACTCAGTATGTAATTACACTTTAATAATTACACCTTTATACATGTACTTTATATACTTTCAAATACATGTCGTTCATTAGTAATTACATATGTAATAACATTGTAATAGGAACATTTCAAACTAAAATATGATGAATGCATTTTGGGTTAGAGTGATTTTATGCGGTAGTACTCTAAATACATACTTACGTCAAATACTATATATAAGGACATGGTATATGTACACCAAAAACTTCAGTTGTATATTTTTATTGGTTTACCACACAAATAAGTCTCCAGATTAGCTTGAAGGCTCAGGGTGCCTTACAGCAGTATGTTAAATATTCATGATACTAACCACACAAAGGCAACCAGGCCACCACTGGCGATGCCACTGTGGTCTTTAGAGGAATGTCAATCCACAAACAAGACCTCCCAAAAAACTCTGCTCCAGGCTTCAATCTCTCTCTCTCCATTTCTCTCTGCCACACATCCTAAGGCTCGCCCAGGCCCGGCTCCTTGGGAGCTGCTCCAGCCTGCCAAGCCAACGCCAGCTTGCATTATTATCATATTTCATCAATTATGTAAACGATGTCCTGCTGAGTGTGCCTGCAACAGAGCACCATCAGGTCCCGCCCCTAAACGCATGCAAATGAGCTTGCCTGCAGGCGTGAACTGACCTCCGCCTCTCCCCGTCTCCACAGCTTACCGTGATTCGCTCTCCTGCGTGTCAAGCAGCCCGGAACCCTGGACCCAGGAAACCTCGAGCAGCAAGCCCCATGGGCCAGCTCTGCCGATGTTTGTATACCCACAAATGTTTCTGAGCGAGTTGTTCGTCTTTGGAGTGTTTTGAAAATTTAAATTTCTTGACATGAACTTGATCCAGTAGTCAGTGAGCCAAGGCCATTGCATAGCCTCTCTACAAATTTTATGAGCTTGAGGAGGAGTGTGTTTAACAAATATTTATTTTATATGAGGGGGAGGACTGGAGTAGGTGCTATAGAGCTGTGATTTTCGACTGGTTTTGCTTCAGGACTCTGATTTTACATTGGACATCAAGTGCTGACTAAAAACACAGAAACCTAAATTATTTATTTTATAAAAGTAAAAATAGTTTGTTAAAACATTGAAATTTGATATTTAAATAAATTAAATAAAATACTTTTAATTTTGCCATCAATAATTCACCACACAAAACACATTGTGTTTACAGCAAATACTTAATTTGATACATTCATTGCTGTTCGAATAAATCTGCAACTCATTTTTGGGTCTCATCCCACCAGTTATTTGAATCCCTGATTATAGACCATATAGTAATGTCTATTTCCTATCGAACCACCTTTAATCTAATTTAAACAGTTTGCTTTACTTTTCTGCAAGGTGCCCTTAAATTTCCTCATATTATCTAAATTCACACAATTTTAATCACCTTGAGCACAATAAGAACAGAATTTCACTTCTTTTTATTCTCCCTTTCACAAGTTGTTACCACAAATGTTACTCAATGATAACTCTTATCATTTTGTGAAACGGTTCTTTGTCTATAATCGGCAAGCCTACTCTGTTTTCAATGTCAGAGGCAAGGACACGCACTGGCCTCCAGGACTGAATGGAAACTCAATGAGTTTGAGCTACACATATCTGAGCTTCATTAAGCAGAAACTATAGAGCACTGAAAGGAAGAGAAGAGTCAGGACTTTCACTCAATGGAATCTCATATCTGCCTAATCCGTTCCCTCTCTGCTGTTTTACTGATATATATCTGCTCTAGATAAGATGACTGATGCTGCTGAGCAGTAGTTCTCCCCAATAATTGAATAAATGAAAAAATGAATAATTTACAATTTTAAGATCCCCAGCTAAAGTTTTTGCTTGGGTAAATTATGTTTGTGTATTCATAACTGGATCAATGTGTCTATATGATGGCCTTTTAAATAATAGATTATTACTCGTCTAAGCATTTGGAAGGGTTTATTTTTTTTATTTTTTTTTGGACCTCTGGTCATGTAATTTACACATCCAAATAGATTCTAGTTTCAGTCTGTTGTAACACATTGCACAGTTTTGGAAGATTTAGAATAGCACATGAGTCACTTGACCACTTATATTGTTTTTTATAATATCATTTTGGAACTTTATAATCCATTCACTTTTAATCTATTGAAAATAAAAATGGCCAGAAATGTTTTTAAACAGACAGACAGACAGACATAGAGATATAGATAGATAGATAGATAGATAGATACATGTAGCTTATTGATTTTTACAGATTACTTATTTTGTAGGCCTAGTTGTTACAAATTGTTAGTTAAACTCTTGACTCCTTAATGCGGAATTTGGCAAAATATCAATTTTTATTTTATTTTTTCTCAGTATTTTTAATGCAATATATCACTCTTTGGTTTGGACTGTCACAGAGCACAAAGAACAACAAGTTTATACTGAGGGTGCTGCTGGAACCAGACTGAGGCTAATTGCTTTCATAGTGAGAAATGACCCTGGTGACGTTTGATATTTGCACTGCAGTCAGGCTGAGCTGTCAGATGAAGACAGCTCTATCAGAGTGACAGTTATCTATGCAAAACAAAACAGGTGATTTTCCTTCCTCTGTCACTCCACTGTTATGCATGACAGGCAGTTATTCAGATATCAGTGCAACAGAAGAACAGAGCTGCTAGGCTCTTCTCTCTCAGAAGGGAAGCTTCTCCGGCTGTCTGATAGCTTGAAATAACTCCAAATTACAGTTAACTTTTGTAAACACCACATTGCTGCTTTTCCTATCTTCTTCTAGTATAGACTTGTTTAATCTATTGCTAGTAGCAGGTATTTTGAGTATAATTTCTGTGCAGATATAAATTCATTCTATCAAGTTTGTAGAGTAAAAAAAGCAAGCATAATATGTAATCATTTACAGCCAGGTCTTTTTGAAAATTACTTTTTTTTTCTCTCTCTTTTCTTGATGGAATATTCCAGGCTAAATTCAATTGAATCTCTCTAGAAAGCTGTGGCATGTTATTGATTTTGAGAGAAAAGTAATTTTGAATTGTCCCTCAAATGAAAAACATGTTTGCAGTAATTTGCACTTGCATTTACAATGGATCGCAAGCATGGAATCATACGGCAACACTCCCATTGTACGTGCATTACTGAAAACACACAAGTTGAAATTATTTTCTCTTATATTATCCCAAATCATCCAGGGTTGTAATATACTGAAAAAGCTAACACTTTAAGCATAATTTACAATAAATGGAGTAAAATAGTTTGTGACAAAAGATGTTGGCAAGTTTCATGTTGTCAAGGTGGTGATTGGTTTGTCCTGGCCATGGCATGTTGATTCAGTATAAAAGTACACATATTGATTGTAGCTATCAAAAGCACCCTGTCCCAAAACTCAAAGACAGCGCAATTAAATTTGTCAGTGCATCCCTATTGGAAATCAATGCTAGCTGGGCTTTGATGGCGTCTGAGCTATGTTGAGAAGATCTGGAGGAAATGGGCACTGAAGGTGATTGTGACTGCCATTTTGGCCTAAACAATCCAAATTCTGCTCTCCACCCCTCTCTCTCCTGCTTTATTGAAGGTAACTATGTCTGTCAGTTTGGTTCTATCTCTAGCCTGTCGGCGGCTAGAGAACTCTCTGCCTTCCACTGACAGCCCAACCTGACTCACTCTGATCAATATAGAAAAGCAGTGCTGCTCTTCCATTATGTCCTTTTGTGGAAAGAGACAAAAGAGAGAGGGTTGGATAGAGAAATGACGGGAAGACCTAACCATGAGATGTTTAGTATAAGATTTATACAGAATTGATATCAAAATTGACGGATAATGCTGGAGATTGGTTTGATTTTGGCTGCGCTTACAGGCTGTCAAGGTCAAGGCATCTAGCGGAAGGAAATTCATTCTGAGGGTTTGCTTGCCAAACTGACCAGTAATATTTGAGCTGCACGTTTGACACGGTAGCTAGTTTAGAGAAAGGGAGACTATGGATGGTTCTAATGGGTGAGTTGTATCATTGATTGTAAATAATATAAATTAGACATCTGTTCACTGTTTTCTTTTTTTTAAGTTAAACTTATGAGATTTATAACTTTATTAATTAACTGTCAACACTGAAATATAATTAACAAAAATAAATGCATGTACAAAATTTGAAAAAGAAAAAAAAAGTCCATGTTTTGTGATAGTGTTACAAACCACCTATTGTTAACTCATTCGAAGTGGGGTATTCTGTTAAAAATAAAGGTTCTTCATTGGCATCTCTGGTTCCATGAAGAACCTTTTACATCCATGGAATCTTTTCATTCCACAAAAGATTTTGATGCACTATTAACTACGACTTTTGCCTCAATAAACTCCTAATTTGCTGCGTATTAATAGTTAGTAAGGAAGGTTAATTTTAGGTATTAAAGGATCTAAAATATGGCCATACAGAGTAAGGCATTAATATGTGCTTTATAAGCACTAATAAACAGTCAATATGCTGGTAATATGCGTGCTAGTTAATAGTGAGAATAGGTCCTTTATAATGAAAAGATTCTTTATAGATTCTTTATGGATTCTTTATAGTGGATAAAAGCTTAGTTACAGCTTAGTTAGCTCCTCTGTCCTCCACTCGTTACCTGTATTAATGGCATCTGTTTGAACTTGTTATCAATATAAAAGACACCTGTCCACAACCTCAAACAGTCCAACTCCAAACTCCACCATGGCCAAGACCAAAGAGCTGTCAAAGGACACCAGAAACAAAATTGTCGACCTGCACCAGGCTGGGAAGACTGAATCTGCAATAGGTAAGCAGCTTGGTGTGAAGAAATCAACTGTGGGAGCAATTATTAGAAAATGGAAGACATACAAGACCACTGATAATCTCCCTCGATCTGGGGCTCCACGCAAGATCTCACCCGTGGGGTCAAAATGATCACAAGAACTGTGAGCAAAAATCCCAGAACCACACGGGGACCTAGTGAATGACCTGCAGAGAGCTGGGACCAAAGTAACAAAGGCCTCAAATCCTGCAGTGCCAGACGTGTCCCCTGCTTAAGCCAGTACATGTCCGGGCCCGTCTGAAGTTTGCTAGAGAGCATTTGGATGATCCAGAAGAGGATTGGGAGAATGTCATATGGTCAGATGAAACCAAAATAGAACTTTTGGTAAAAACTCAACTTGTCGTGTTTGGAGGAGAAAGAATGCTGAGTTGCATCCAAAGAACACCATACCTACTGTGAAGCATGGGGTGGAAACATCATGCTTTGGGGCTGTTTTTCTGCAAAGGGACCAGGACGACTGATCCGTAAACGAAAGAATGAATGGGGCCATGTATCGTGAGATTTTGAGTGAAAACCTCCTTCCATCAGCAAGGGCATTGAAGATGAAACGTGGCTGGGTCTTTCAGCATGACAATGATCCCAAACACACCGCCCGGGCAACGAAGGAGTGGCTTCGTAAGAAGCATTTCAAGGTCCTGGAGTGGCCTAGCCAGTCTCCAGATCTCAACCCCATCGAAAATCTTTGGGTCCGTGTTGCCCAGCGACAGCCCCAAAACATTACTGCTCTAGAGGAGATCTGCATGGAGGAATGGGCCAAAATACCAACAAGAGTGTGTGAAAACCTTGTGAAGACTTACAGAAAATGTTTGACCTCTGTCATTGCCAACAAAGGGTATATAACAAAGTATTGAGATGAAATTTTGTTATTGACCAAATACTTATTTTCCACCATAATTTGCAAATAAATTCTTTAACAATCCTACAATGTGATTTTCTGGATTTTTTTTTTTCTCATTTTGTCTGTCATAGTTGAGGTATACCTATGATGAAAATTACAGGCCTCTCTCATCTTTTTAAGTGGGAGAACTTGCACAATTGGTGGCTGACTAAATACTTTTTTGCCCCACTGTATATTCTTAATATTAATGTTCTTCTTACTAAAAAATAAGTTTTTTTTTGACATCACTGCAATAAATAAATAAAGCAACTAACCAATCAATCAATCGGAACCATTGTTTTTAAGAGTGTAGTTTGCAACAGCACCACTCGTTATTGTACAATGACATTAATTTACACAGCTTAAAGAAAGATTTTAGATTTTTTAAAAACACAGAGTTGCAAGCAAAAAGCGTTACAATCATCCCTAATACATTCATCTATCTTACATCACTTAAAAGTGTTCAAGTGTTAAGTGACTAAAAAAAGTGTTAAGTGACTAAATATATTTTTCAGTAGTTCCTATTTAAAAACAATTAAAGCTAGTAGCATAACAAAACAATTGTGTAGAGTTAAATATGACATGGTGCATTTTAGTTTTACTGACTCAAAATTGTAGTTTTCTTGAGCTAACTACTTTTTCAGAAGTTGTTTCCTGAAGTAAAGATGATACTGTTAATAAATGCTAGCATTTAATTTATACTTTTTGAATTGAAAGGTGACAACAAATATTTTGGAGGAAGTAGTGCTGTCAAACGATTAATTCCGATTAATCGCATCCAAAATAAAAGTTTTTGTTTACATAATATATATTTGTGTACTGTATATGTTTATTATGTATATATAAATACACACATGTGCATGTATATATTTAAGAAAAATATGTTGTTTATATATTAAATACACACACACAGACACACACACATATATATATATATAAAAAATAATATACATTTATGCATGTAAACACATGTAAATATTTTCAAAACATACAGTATGTGTGTGTATTTATATATACATAATAAATATACACAGTACACACACATATATTATGTAAACAAAAACTTTTATTTTGGATGCGATTAATCGGGATTAATCGTTTGACAGCACTAGGAGGAATGCATCCTTAACGTGACTTTATTATTACTGAATTGCATTGACAGGTTTTGTGTCACATCAATCTTCATAAAATGATGTGGCTGTAAATTCAATTTTAATTGTAGAGTTCCCTTCTCTGCATTTATTGAGTGCAATAACACAAAAGAACACGGTTTGGACCAGTACACCACTCATTCCTTTTGATCCGGTCCTGGGAGCCCTATGTGATTTCCTAGTGTGGGACAAGCCACCCCCAACCCCCCTACAATCCCTTTGGCTTTTACGTTGAAAAGAACACAACAGGCATTGTTCAGAGAATGACTGTCCTCTGTCATTGTTCTCTTTGTCAAAAATCATTATGTAGAACGACAAACAGGTGTTCAGTAGCTTGCGAAGGTCAGTGTCAAATTCATGAGCTCCAGCATCCAACAATCCCATCGATTGTGCTTTGATACATTTTGAGAAAAGGGAGGAATTTTACTTGGTAAATCAGTAGAAATCAAGATGAACAAGATGACATTTTGTCAGGTTTAGAGTAATTTGTAAATTTATTTTGATAGATTATTTATTACTAATTTATTAGACTATTTATTTTGTTTGATAGATCTAGTCTGACCTTTTATAGCGCATTGTATTTAAAAGCCTCAATACAAACAAAAAATAAACTTGTCAGAGGGCCCTTCACTTTTTAAATTAGGTTTTCCAGCATGTCTATAAATATTTGAAACAAGTGACAGAGAACTGTCAAAAACTGCAGTGAGTTTGACTGAATCTCATCAAGGGGAGGGATTTTTCTTTTTCTTTTTTTTTTGTAATATAGAAATTGATATGGCAGAATGTGGAATTGAGACCAAGAGTGTAATGTAAATACACCCAAGTCCCAATGGGTCAATATGGCATGATGAGATTTCTTCCTAGCTCCCTGAGTGAGCACACACACACCGTCCTCACCAACCCACACAGACATACACAGACACACACAGACACACTCACACAGGCACTCATCATCTTCCAGACAATCCAGACAATCTCAGCTGGCACTTGCACTTGACATTTTTTGGTGGTGAAAGGCCATTCTAGTTTTTGACAGACACTGCCATTGCATTAGTCTGACATTCAGCTGGTGGATATCAGTGCAAATCAAAATGTGCACTGGAATTAGTGCAGAATTATTGCCTTGTTTGCTATGTGTGCTATAATGAAACATGAGAAATCATGTGTTTCTTTATATTATGCTTTTGATGTGATTGGAGCTGAAAATATAACAAAGCAATAATAACCAGTCTTTTTGTAACTAGGCATAGCACAGTGAGAAATGTAATATTTTTGCCACTATAGCTTCACCAAGCAAAACTGTAGAAATAATTATTGATATTATACAAGTTTCCCAAACATTCCATCATCTGCCATTGGTTGGCAAACAGAAAGTCCCACCCCAAACTCATGCTGTTCCTGTTAAAGACATAGAACAATGTTTTTTATAACGCCATCTCAGAACAACAGCACCTTTTTAAAGTTTGTAAAACAGTATTTGATGGATACTTCACAATTTTTCTTTTATTAGCTTTAACTTTTAACATTTGTCTAGAATTTACATTGCTTTCAGGACACTCTTGCAAAAAAAATTGCACTTTAGTGCACTTTAAATAAATAATATACTTTAAATAATATACTCAAGTGTAAACTGAATGTAATATTTTCACTTAATTGCATGTTATTCACAAATAAATCCAAATGTATTACAGCTTAAATTTACAGACCATTAAACGCAAATATACATGCACATTTTTAAATGTAATTTCATAATTACTTCTATTGAAATATGGTTAAAGTGTACTGCCAAATTTATGGTAAACTAAAACACTTTAATATAATTTCTATTGAGACCTGTATGTCATGTATTTAAATATATTTTTAATTGCATATATGTATAATGATTAAGTTGCAATGTAATTCATTCAAAATATATTAACGTTAAAGTTTATTAAATCTTAATGATTTAAAAGATACTTCAAAGTAAAGCTTTAAAAAAAAACACCTTTAAAAAGTGTACTTAAGTGTGTTAAGAAACATAGCTACTTTCTTTGAGTGCATGTAAATTACCTTTCATTTTTATTAAAATTACGTTATTTGCAAGTACAGTTGTTTATATTTAAGTTTTGGGTTACACTATTTTAAGGTGTCCTTGTTACAGTATAATTATACATGTAATACTGAGTAATATTAATTAGCTATATACTTACTATATGGGTAGGGTTAGGATTAGGGTCTGGTTTAGGGTTACTTGCATGTAATTATGCATAATTTATTGTTATTATGTTAGTAAGTACATGTAACATGTATAACAAGGACACTAAAATAAAGTGTTTTGAAGTATAATATAAGTGCACCATCAATACAATTAAGCACACTTATTTTTCACAAGGACAAATACAGAAGAGAAACACATTAACAAACACAAACCTGCTGTGGAAGATGAAAGAAGAGATTTTGAGAAATGTCTCAGTGCTTTAGTCCGTACAATGGAAGTCAATATCACCAAAACCAACATTCTTCAAAATATCTTCTTCTTGAGCTCTGAAGAAGAAAACATGAGGGTGAGCAAATAATGACAGGATTCTCATTTTTGGGTGAAGCTCAGTTGGCTCAATTTCCCGAGTTCCTGGTACTTTGGGGCACATTGGTGTTTGCCGTTTTGAAAACTCTTATCAGTAGCAGGCAGGTCGAGCTGCCCTGGTGACAGAACAGCCCATTAGAGCCCTAAAACATTGAAGAAGGATACTACCATCACCTTGGTTCCCTAGGGGCTGTAAATACTAGTGGAGCAGAGCAGACACACAGAGACAGCCCCGTCATTCAATCCTAATGCTTGCACCTTCACTGTGTTTCCTAATGTGATTCTAAACACATCTAAATGACATTTCCTCTCACTGAGATAGTGTCGATGGCTCTATTAGAAGTTGATAATGGCAGATATAAGTGCTGCAGGAGAGGATATGGAAGATCCGTATCTTAAGTGGCTCTCTTTCTTTCATGTCTCACTCCATCACTGTAAGGTTCCTGAGCTCACTCTAACACACTGGCAATGTGTCTAAGGTGATATGTGGCCAAAACAACCACATAGTTCATATGTGTGCATTAACACACATAATTAGGCAAGTGGACATGTCTGATATGCCAAAGCAATCATGCAATGGAAAATAGAAATATAATACCATGAGATGCGGGGGCTAGAAGTAGTTGAGTCTTGTTTAACAGTTCTATCTTGGTCATTTAATGCATTTTCTACGTTTTGTATTGGAAAAAAATAGACATTCAATTTTTGGATTATTACTGTTATGCTTACTAACATGCTTAATAAATAGAGTTATCAGGAGTTGGCATGCTTTTCTAAGAAATGCCTCAATAACACAGTGCTTAGCCTCCGATCCAGAACTCCTGCATAATATTAGTTTTTGGCCACTAAAATATCGGAAGACAGTAAATAATAACAGCGTCTGAGCAGCAGGGATGTTTTACTGCTTAATGGGACTTTCCATTTAGAGGATTTTTTTTTTTTTAAGCTATCTAACACTGACATGGAATTCTGGTTTGGAGTCTTTAATTTTTTTACAGCATAAGTCACCAACCCTTTTTAAACAGAACCATTCAATTATTTGCTGTAATAAATAGGCCTGGCAGTTTTGCTCGGCATAACAATATTTGCAGGCATGGGAATTTGCACGCTTCTGTGCTAAAGTTAACAATATGGAAATGTCTTTGAGCTTACCTGCCAGACTTCTCAGAAACACATTACTTGCAAATTGATAGCAGTGCTGAAAACAGCTGATTAGAAACAGGTAGACGGCTGCTGGATCAAGCGTGATCCCCTAAAGACATTAGTTGTGCTCAAAATAGCTGTATGGTACATTTGCAGATGAATAACCTATGCATAAACCTAAACACTTCCATATCAATGATCATTCGTTTATGACCTGAGCACTTTACATGCATGTTACTTCACATTTTTGTATGAAAACTAAATGTCTTTATTATTTGCACATGATCATCTTTTTTATGTATTCACTCATTTAATTTGCTCATGGTCTGTTTATATTTTATGTATATATTGGAGTTATATTGTAGTAGTAGTAGCAGCAGCAGCAGCAGCAGCAGCAGTAGTAGTAGTAATAATAATAATAATAATAATAATAATAATATGTATTATTATTATCATTATTATTATTATTATTACTACCACCAATAGTAATAACAATTGTATGTATTTCAACATTAAAATGTTAATACTTTGAGAATGATTAGGCAGAGTGTTAATATTTTTGTTAATAATAATAATAACAATAATAATAATAATTGAATATGTATTTAAACTTTAAAATGTCAGTACTTTAAGAAGTATTAAACACAGTAGTTGGTCATATTTATGAGTGTTTTATGTGACATTTGTATGATACTAATAATAATAATAATATGTATTATTATTATTATTATTATTATTATTATTATTATTATTTTTTAATATGCAAGCGTTTTGTATGGACTTTTAACAAACATTAAAATATATACCCCTAAATGCTACCACTTTTGCCAATGTCAACAATATTCATTTATTGGACTGTATATCATTAATAATTAAAACAAAGTTGAAGAGAATTTTTGGTTTTTCTGCGAATCATAATTTAGCTCCTCTCAGTCTGCACTTGTATTCAGATGTAGAACATGGCCACATCCCCAGATCCCCCTTGATTAAAAATCTACTGCCAAGCACAAGTCTGTTCTGCAAGAGTCAAAACATTTCCTTCACCCTGTTCTTAAGGGTGGGATTTGACTGAAACTGAAGCCTAATTAATGTGAACGACTGAAACAAACTGGCATATAGTGTGCGTCCCCAGCGGTGGAAGAGAGGTAAACATATGAAAGATTTCCAGATTTATCACATCTGCTGCCACGGATAATCACTTCTGAGGAAGTAAAGAAACACTCACAAGAATTGTATTTACACATCTACTTTCAATTTGGTATTCAGGTACCAGTTCTCGAAGCTGGTGGAATTCCGGGGATGCAGCTCGGCTAGTTCGCATGCAGCCTGGGCTTCTCGTCCACGCAGCGTATCGACTGAACCGACAGGAAAAGAGAGAAAGAGAGAGAAAGGGAGGGCGAAAGCTGCTGAAAAATTCATGCCTCTGCCAGCTCTGTCTATTCGCTGCTCAGCAGGGGCCCGCCTTTGATACTTCACACTTGCGGAAAAAAAAATGCAAATGATTTTTTCGCTGCATAACACAGAGAGAATGTATCCCCAGTAAGTTATAGGAATATCCTGCCAAAACATAATGAAATTTAGCCACCGCTTGCGAGTTTTCTTTTTCCGATTCTCCGTAGGTGTGTGTGTGTGAATCTAACCTTTTGCCACATTCTGAAATATCCTTTACCGTCTTTTGTTTTTGCCAAATTCGCAGATTGCACCACACTCTACATACTACAGGACCCATACTTCTCAATCTGGCCGAGATGTCCACATCACAGCTTTTTTTGGGTTTCAAAATCGAAATGAAGTGAAATCAGGGCAACTTCTATTCATATACCAATTACAACTGCCAAACATATTAAGGAGGTGCTTGGATTTGTTGAGAGGAATGATGGGTAATATATGAAAGGAGGTAAATGTGGTCTTGTTGTGGGGAGCTGAAGGGGAAATATTGGCTTTGACAGGTAGCACAGCAGGGGGGCCGCCGTACTAAGACTGGGATCTATTTTCTCACCCCGGCTCGGTTTCAGGAATGCTGATTAGATATGCTCTCTCTGTGTCAGGGAGTAATCCACCAACGCAACCACAGACCAGACCTGCTCCCCATCTCCCACAACTACCTCCGCCATTTTTATACCTCGCCCCGGCTTTGTTTTTGTGGGATTGAATCGCATCCGGCTTGATTATCGCTCTCTCTCGTTGATGTTTGGCAGCAATACGGGCTTAAATAATTGCCGGTGTGAGACGGTGTTATTTATTGTAGCGTAGGAAGCTTGTTTGGGTTCGGATAGGGAAGAAGATGCTGGGATGTGGGGTGGGGTGCAACAGCGTCTGGAGGTGTGTGTGTGTGTGTGCGTTTGTATGTAATAATGTCTTCGCCTTTGTGGGTGCCCACATCAGCCAATTATGAGGCGACATCTGGTTTAGCTGACAAGTGACTGCGGAGGAGGGTGGAAAGTGTGTGTTTGTGTTTGTGTGTGTTGTTCTAGCAGCAGGGAGGCGTTTAGGAGAATAGATTTGAGCTCTGAATGCTCAGCGGGGCAGGGGCTGGGCAAAGGGCGGTGTCAACAACATATATTTTATAGTATATGAATCTATAATTAATAGTCACATATGAACACCATACAAAACCCTGAGAAATATTAAACACCTGTGTGTACAAAACCGTCTTTCAGAATGTTTTAATAGCATAATGTGAATAATATATAATGAACGCTGTCAATCAAAACTTTTATTTTGCTCTTCGTTCTCATGTAACGCTCACCGTATCTTCTGTGGTAGGGCTGGAAACAGCTCCAGTGTTTGTTTGAAATTATAAATAAATGTATGAAGCACCTATTTTTCCAATAAACACCTGAATATTAACAGCAAAACCTCAGTCAAATAATAAAAAGCTCAAATTAAATCAGTACATTTATGATGTAGCTTGCATGAAACATTGGCACGGTATCGAAGGTGGTCGTTTTGCCTGACAGACTGCAGTTTTCCAGCGTGATTGTAACGTTCTGAGAAGGTCCCCAGTATCAGGCCAGTGTAAATGAGGCAGCTGACATGGATTACCTGCGGCGATGTGGATCATACTGAGTTGGGTGAAATACATTAGCACTGTGAAATGGGCCCCAGCCGAGGGCCCTGACTTCTACACAGGCACATCACTGACACTCAAATCAGAGAGATTCCCAGGAATGTTTTATTTGTACAATGAAAAAAAGTTCATACATGAAATGGATAAATCGATGCTTTATGATTGGTGTGAATTTATTGTTTTAGTAGACATATCAAGGCTTCTTTTGTATGCATGCACACAGAATTTTTTTTTTTTTTTTTGTGTAAGATTATGTGTTAAATTTTCCAAAATGTAGCAATTTTAATTCATATAGTTAAGTAACACAATTTATTATTGTGAATTTTTATTTCTTTTTATTTCTTTTATTATTAAGGTGTTGGCTCCTCATTCATATATGTGACCCTGGACAACAAAACCAGTCTCAAGTCGCACGTGTATGTTTGTAGCAATAGCCAGCAATACATTGTATGGGTCAAAATGATTGACTTTTCTTTTATGCCAAAAATCATTAGGATATTAAGTAAAGATCATGTTCCATGAAGATATTTTGGAAATGTCCTACCGTAAATATATCAAAACTTAATTCTTGATTAGTAATATGCATTGCTAAGGACTTCATTTGGACAACAACAAAGGCGATTTTCTCAATATTTAGATGTTTTTGCACCATCAGACTCCAGACTTTCAAATAGTTGTATCTCGTCCAAATATTGTCATATCCTAACATCCATCCATCCATCCATCCATCCATCAATGGAAAGCTTATTTATTCGTTCAGATGATCTTAATTAAAAAAAAAAAAGATTATGACTGGTTTTGTGGTCCAGGTCACACACACACACACACACACACACACACACATATATATATATATATACATACACTGGAATTTCATCTTAATTAAATAAAATACATAAAAATAAATCATGAAACAAAAATACATAGCTATTTAGTAGCTACAAATTGTTTTGATGTTTAGCCAACACACAAAACTTACATTCTAGCATTACAAACTTGGCATTCTATTTACAGATGTAGATATTTACAGATATTTAATACTAAGCTGTGTAACTGCATAGTCGAGCTAAGTAAAAATGTCTTTGCAAACATGTGACCAGGAGTCAGATTTGTTTGCTGAATGGGGTATAGCCACTTTGATTGAACTATGTCTCAGATCACCTGTCTTCATGGTCAGTTTGTGGTCAGAATAGATTTCTTTTTTTCTTTTTGCTCCTCATACAAATGGAAGCATTGATTATATCTGGCAGTTCCAAGGCTGAGCAGATGTAAACTGATCATGGGCATATCGCAGTGTCTGTTCCCATGGTCCTCTGCTCCTCTTCGGACTCCGATTGAAATGTTTGCATGTATGTTGTTCTCATACAGAGGTGAGAGGATTTGCCTGTGTCTCTGAGTGGTTTGGTAAATCCGGCCCGGTCCTAGACACCGAAATAATTAATCCCTTCGGTGTTGGCTCCTCGTTCACCCTTTCAATGATTCTCCGAGCGGCTTACCACCGCGTCAGAGTCTGGGTGAAGAGGAAAGGAAATAAAAGGCAGCAGGGAGAATCATCAGGGATGAGAATGTCTTAATGCAGACCCACCATCCCCCTCTTCCTTCAAACACACTCCCTTCTTGCTCCAGAGACCATGAAAGACCCTTCATTCATGATTTAAAAAAAAGATAATTCAGCCGGTTTAATTTCCTTTTTCAATTTTGCTTCAAGGATTTTACAGTGGCACGATAACCATTTTCATGACTGAAAAGTGCAAAAGGAGAGATCTGATTTTCATCTACCTCTAGGACTCCATCTTGAATGTGACCATCCTCAGGAGTCATCATTAAGTTTGAGGTAACGGAGAGACTGAGTGTTAAAGGACACTTAGCTGCTTTTACCCTATCAATTCTTGATGAAAGACCTTCTTTTTCTGAGACTTGTTTGAAAAAGTTCCACTTTAAAATTGTTTTAGCAACATGCCTGATACTGTTGCAACTGTTAGCTGAAGTTGCAGAGAGTTTGTGTTCTCATGTTTGATTGCAGCAGTGTCATGACTATCACAGCCCCCTTTTAACCTTTGACCCTTCCTGACCCTGCCTCAATGGCGATAGCACAAGCCCTTTGACTTGGAATTAAGGGATAAAACTCAAAGTGAATGGACGTTGTAGTGAGATCCCGTGATAGATTGTTTTGAGCTTGTTTTGATGTGAGTCTAGTATATAATCATAATCAGATCTAATATTTATTTGTTTTTATTTAGTCATTCATCTATTTTTATCTGACTGAGCATAGTTCTTCTGTTTTATCCGGAAAAAAAAGAAGAAAAATTACATTATCTAAGGAGATTCCTTTATAGAACATTTAGCATAGCAATATAGGCTATATTAAAATATTCTGCTTATAGTTTAATGTAATTGTGTTTGATTGTAGATGAGATTATCTCTTTCTCTCTGATGTGCATTTATGCTGAGAAACTCCCAGCACCTACTCATCTTTCTAAAGGCTTAAGATATCCTAATCTGATCTAGATCTTTTAATATACAGAGACTCCACAGATCTGGTAATTAGAAAGTAATGCATGGATTCAGCATCAGGATTTAGTATTGACTACTGTACTTTTGTAATATAAACAAATCCCACAGGTTAAAACAGTTCTGTTGATTTAAAGACTTATTACAGTCCTATTGACGGTCTTTGTTATTATCTCAGAAACAATCCCTGCATTATGAGGGTTATTTATCAGTATACGGTCCCTTGAGCAAGAAGTATTCATAGACAAAGCTGAAGTCTTTCTTCTTAAAAATAAGAACAGCCCTTGCAGTGCCTCTGACTACCAATAATAGAATTTACTCAGAAGACATTTTTGTTGTTGTTGTTGTTATTATCAACTTTGAACAAGTACAAATATGGCTAGATATTAGTAAATACAAATTTAAATATGGTTAATAGATTAAAAAGAAGAAGAAGAAGAAAAACATTCCGTGACTTTTTTTTGTATGCTTAATTATTTGCTTTAGTTTCCTCATTTGATTTAATTTTGTATTTTTTTAAACAAAACAAAAATGCATACCCAAATTTCAATATTTATTTATTTTTTTTTATTATAGAGGGAAATATTTAACCTGAATAACATAAGAATGATCAATTAATGATTTTTACAGCAGTGCTTGCGCACATCCTGACTTTGCCATTAGCTACAATTAAAGTACAAAGCAAAAGTATATGACAGTATATGACATAGAAATTTTGACCTTGCTACTCTCATGGAGTCTGTCTCAGAATATAGTACATGAGATACACACACACTGTGCCTAGACTCTTCTCAAATTAATGGATGATTTAAAAGTTCAAATTTAATACTGTCACCCTGATGGAAATTATTTTTGTAAATGTAATATAATGAAATAAAATAATTTTTTAGGTAATGTTCATAATATATTCTGTATGGTGTATTTTTTTATTTATTTTATTATTTTTTTTTTTACAGTTACAATAACTAGACCTTTAAATGAATTTCTGTTAAACTATTAAATAAATTCATGCTTCTTAAACATGGCTGCCTGCAAAGCATTATACCAGCCTGAGTCTCACAGCACGTATCCTCCTAAGATGACTTAATTACATTCTGTGGAACCACGCATTTATCGAAAGCATAACCTTTACAACTGACTACATGGTGACCGCTGTGAACAACAATTAGTAAATAGAGGTTACAGAGACGAACAGGCCACACGCAGAGTACTGAGCAATAGACATCTTATTTTTGCCGTGATTTTTTCACCAGGAATTTTTGGCATGTTTATTTCATGAATCAAACTTATTTTAATTAAAATATTATACATAATAAATAATACTGGATTTAAAGCCTACTGATTATAAACAAATATAGAATGAGTCTGTTGGACTCTGTTTAAATGTTGGAAAAACAGGTTTTATTTCTAATCAAGCATTATATCAATTTAATTGAATCTGATTCTCTTATTTTCATTTCCAGGATTGTAATACACTCTTTCTTGTATGGAGTATTAAGAATGGCTGTGTATGGAGTCTCAAATAAAATATTTTAATTCAATAGCTGGAGCCCGTTCACTGATATTGCCTGTAACAGACTGTATTAGTTGGGTAGTGCAACACAGCTGGGCAAGATGCTTTCATGGCATTTTCAGGTTTGTTTAGTCATAAATAAAAAATCAGATCAACAAAGTGAAAGCAAACCTTTGATGTAGAGAGCTGGCAGAAAGGATAGGGTGAACCAGCCATCAAATAATAGGTTTATAGTCACTGTGTTATATACATTATAACAAAAAAAAAATAGACGTTTGATTGGTCATGAATTTAATTTAATGAATTTAGTGATGCCAGTAATAATAGAGTCATGTAATGACTTTATTTAGATAATAACATTTAATAAATATAGTACAATCGGCAATATAGTGTGTGAAATTAAGAAATCACAAATAAAACAATTAACAGTCATGACACATTTTGAAGAACATTTTGTTAGTATTTTCTGCAAAATACTGGACAGTAAAATACTGGCCTAGAGACTCTAATTCAGTTATAGATGAACCTTTCAGTACCATAGTTTGACAACTTCTATGGATTTGCTGCCCTCTTGCGACATACTGGAATTATTACAGGAAAAAGGGAAACGGGTAATTTCTGTCGATTTTGTTAATACAAATATTCTGTTGCCTCAATTGTCTTCGCATTTAAAAGGTATACGCGCTCATTCGAGCACTAGCTAATGATCAAATAATGTCAGGTTAAACAATACACCAACAGGCATAAGTGTTCTCGTCAGGAGACATAGGCTTCTCTTCAGCATAGCAAAATTAGCCTAATTTTATGCCAGTGCTATCTCTTTGATATTAAAAAGGTTATAAGAATGATAGTTTGACTGGCTTGTGAATATTAATTTTATCATTCTAATGGTGTTCAGTAACTTTCCAATAGCAAAACCTGAATTTCATTAATATAATAATAATAATAAAATCCATTAATATATATATATATATATATATATATATTAATGGATATATATATCATATAAATATATATATATATATATATATATATATACACGTTATGATATATATATATATATATATATATATATATATATATATATATATATATTATATTATATATATATATATATATATATATATCATAACGTGGTTCCAACCGTGGCATACAAACCCTAAAAATTATTAAAAAAAAAAAAAAAAAAAAACATTAGTTGCTGTTAGTTGTTTTAATTACATTTGTTGTTTATAATTACGTTTATTTATAATGATGTTTATTGTATTTGCCGATTCATTTTGTTGTGATGATAGGCTAGTGTAATTTGAAATAAAATAGGCCCTGCTCGCGAATAAATAGGCTAATTATTTTAAAGTCAGTTAAATAAATTGCTCAAACTGGTTAGCAAAATCCTTTTTATTTGGTTCGCGATTTATTTTTTTATAATTCGCTTAAACACTATGGTAACACTTTACAATAAGGTTCATTAGTTAACTACATTAGTTAACATGAACTAATAATGAACTGCACTTATACAGCGTTTATTAATCTTTTTTAATGTTAATTTCAACATTTACTAATACATTATTAAACTCTTGTTAACATTAGTTAATGCACTGTGAACTAACATGAACTAACAATGAACATCTGTATTTTTATTAACTAACGTTAGCGAAGATTAGTAAATACAGTAACAAATGTATTGCTCATGGTTAGTTCATGTTAGTTAATACATTAACTAATGTTTAACTAATGAACCTTATTGTAAAGTGTTACCAACACTATAATATTATAGAAATGTGTTTGCGCAAAAATACGTAGCTTATACTTTAGAACGAGCAAAAATAGCACTGGTTGGAGTGAATAGGCAATTTAAAAAATAAATAAATAAAAATAAACATCATAGTTTCATAGCTTGCATACTAGCTATTATAAACGACTGCATCGCAGCTTCTGAACGACTGCATCTTGTAGGCTAAACGTGAAAGCACAAGAATTACTTTCCATCAACTGCCTCGTCTGTTCTTGTCTTGTTTTACTGGATCATTGCGAGTCATGTCCAGGAGACGCTTGGTTCTCGCCTGTTCAACGAGTCAGTGAAGTGATGCTTGAGAGCCGCTCGAACCGCAGCAGTCCGATTACTTTATGATTGTGAACCGGCTCAACAAATTCATTAAAAAGATCCGTTTCAAAAAGATTGATTCTTTCACGAATCGGACATCCCTTTTATGGGATAAGCCTACACCATAGTAGGTTTCCTTTGCTTTAGGAGCAGGGATCACTTCTTGGTTTATTCCGGGAGTTTTTGTAATTCCGTTAGAATGGAGATCGACTCCGAGTCCCGCACCGACAGCACCAGCACCAGCACCGCTACTGACAGAACCAGTAAGAGCTCAAATATAGAGAGTTTAGGCTTGTCACACTCCAAGTTGGCTTATGATGGGAATTTTATTCGCTCTGCTTCTGGCGTGTTTATGACTGGAGAAATCGTAAGTATAGCTGAGATAGCTGAATAGTGAATGTAAATTTAGACCACTATTTAGAAATCCTAAGTATTAGCCTACTTTTAAGTCACGAGATAAAACATTGGTTATGAATTAGATTGAAAGAAAACTAATCTAGATTGCTGTACGTATCTCTACTTAGAAAAGGACACTTTTTGCAGTTTTCCACTTTCCATTTCCCAGAGGAGGATGCAATGATGTATTTTTGATATAGCGAAAGTGAAACTGGTTTTTGAAATCTTTTATTTCATTTTTTTTTTAATTTTTACATTTATTTATTTATTTTATTAATAGCCTACTCTTTAACTCATTTAAAAACATTACTTATTATGGAAACAATATAGGTCTAAAGAATGTATTTAGCCTAAGTATAAATTAAATAATGTTAGGAGGTGTAATTGCATGTTATTTACAATTTAATGAAAGTGTACAATAAAATGCAATTAAAAGTTGAGAGTGCTTAATATAATAATAATTATTTTTTTTAATTCATAAATTCAAATATTAATTGAAATATGGTTAAAATGCAGGCCTACTGCTGCCTGTATTAACAAGCATTTATGGTAGCTAAAATATTCAGTTCAGTAAAGCTACCATAAATTAACCTCTATTGAAACTTCATGTATTTGAATATATTTGTAATTACACATTTGCAATAAGGAAGCTATATAGGAAGTAAAATATTGGAAGTATAATATTATAATAGCAATATTAGATAACACATGCTTTATGTTAGTCAACACAGCACACAGAATAAGTGTATTTAAAGCACGAGAAAAATATTAAAACATGATTTACAATATACTGCAAACGTTTTAATTTAACATTATTTACAAAATGCACTTTTCTGAAGTGAGTTAAGAAACATAATCAAGAAAGTTTACTCTCTTTAAGTACACTTAAGTGACCTTATATTTCATTGATATTATTACAAAGTTTTTTTTCTTTTTCTTTTATAAATATACTTTTTCAATTGGAAGTACACTGCAAGGGTACATTCAATACAAGCACACTTCTTTTGCACAAGGAATAGCTTGCAACCATACAGTATGTGGTGAATAGGAACAACAAAATGTAAGAATTTTTGTTGTTCATGAAGATAATTACTCACTAAGGAAAGAGAGGAAGAGGACCAACCAAAACAGTTGGGAAACAAACTCTTCCTTTCGGCTTGTATTGTTCTTCTTCCTTCCACCACACGCTCTGAGTCAAATCTTAGCATTCCCTTTCCTGGTGTAATCTATAGCCAGCTCTGTCTTCCAAACCCAAAATATTTTTTCCTGTAATATCAAGAACACAGTGAGAAATTCTTTGCTGTTTATAACAGGAAGGGAGGGAAGTATCTGGAGAATAATATGGTGTTAAGGAGTGGTGGCTAGTCCCAGTTCTGCTGCTTAGAGAACATAATTGTCATTGTTTTTATTTTGTTCGTCAAAATGTGTTTTTACAACTCAATTCTAAAGTTTTTTCAGGTCCTAAAATATGAGTTGGTGAATGCATTGATGCATTTGGCAGATGCTTTTATCAAAAGTGACTTACAGCGCATTCAAGTTATATGTTTTATCAGTTCATGTAGGATTCAAACCTATAACAATGGCTTTGCTAGTGTCATACTGTACTATTTGAGCTACAGAAATGCTATCTCATGTGATGCCCATTATCTGCTTTCTTATGGCTGTTTTTAGATAAGTTTCAATGTGTTTAAAGAGTGCTGTTTCAATCCGTTGAGTGTCTGTGCTCCATCTTCAACCTCAGGTGTTTGGGCTTCTGGTGTGGACTCTGATTGGTGGGACGGAGTACCTCCATGTTCCTGCATTGGGATGGGTAATGTTTGTGTCAGTCTTTTATTGGGTGCTTACTGTCATTCTCTTCCTCATATACCTGACTATGGCCCACACCAGGATTCCCCAGATCCCATGGAAAATTTTGGTGAGTAAAGTTTAACTAATATTTTATTCAAATTATCTAAATTATACTACACAAACGAATGTCCAAAAAACAAACAAACAAACAAACAAACAAAAAATCACCAAACCTGCATTAAATTTAAGGCTTTTTTATTTCGCAGGGAATATGTTTTAATGGCAGCGCCTCTGTATTGTACCTGACAGCGGCTGTGATTTGTGCCGTATCTTTGAATGTGGCCATTAGGGGGCGCTACTACTTCATCAGCTGGGTTGCATCAACGGTATGAAAAGCAACTTAGTTTAGCAATACTCTTGTTTCCTTATAGCCTATCACCTGGAAGCAAAGTCTTTCCTTCCACAACAGATTATTTTCCTGGACTGAAAAAATGAGTTGACATTAAGTAAACAGACATTAATGTACTGCATTTTGTATGTGTGTGCCATGCAATTACAAAAAGAACTTGTAGCAGTAGCCTATAATAATTTGAATGACAAAGTCCTGTTCTGTTCCTTTTCAGATATTTGCCTCACTGGCTATGGTGTGTTACGCAGGAAATACAGTTGTGAATTTCAAATCCTGGAGATCAAAAAGTGGAGAGACATAAGCAAATGTTTTTAGTTTCTTTGCTTGTCTGTTTGTTTTTATTATCCCTGGGGGATCGTTTCTGCGAACTGAAAGAATTGCATAAAAAGAGAATTTTATATGTAGCATCTTTCCTATATGTAAAACTTGAACTGTACACTACAGAAGATTGCTCATTTTATTTTTCATATTAATTATTGAGGCAAAACATAAAAATCTTTGTTTAAACCCACGCTGTATGGTAAGCCTATAGTGTAATGATTTATATTCAGAGTTGTTAGATTCAGTTTGATGGGAAGTTTTAGGATTTTGTCATTTATCCTTGCTTGTTTGAATAAAAGGGGAACTATTATGTAAAATTCACTTTTACATGGTATTTGTACACACAACCACCCCATAATGATAAAAATTCATGTACTCCTTTATTATATTCCCAATTAATCATAAACAGTACCCTTACGAAAAAGAAGTTTATTCAAGTGTGCTATTAGTATACTTCTTTTAAACTAAATAGGAAAGTATACTTTTAGTTTACTTTTTATGTACTTCTCAAAAATGGGCTTTATGTACTTCTCAGAAATATACATAAAAAAGTATACTTGACTTAGAAAAAGTCTAAATATGTTTTAGCTATACTTGTGCTCCTACAATCCGTGTTTTCATTATTATACGGTAGGGGACGCTAGTACACATCTTCTGTACAGAATTTCCGAAAAACACAAGTGAAGAAGAAACCAAAACAACAGATACTTTCACATGTAATCGATCATCTGACATAAAAAAGCATCGAAACTGTGTAACGTTATGGAATAATATGTCAACCAATGAAGAGGTAATAATGACTGTCAAGCTTTGGGTGTTGATCGACTTCATCTACGTTTTGATTATCATTCTGAATCTAATTCATAGTCTTCTTTTCAGCTTTTTGTTCAAAATGTTGTTTATTTCTCTATTTTTTTATTTATGAAACTTATCTACATTCAAGTGTTTAAAAAAAGAATGCATGAAACTACAATAAAATGTTTTTGTTTACAAGCAGATACCCTGTTCTTTCTTTTGATGTTTTGTATGTTCAGATATTCATATAACAAAATATATACAAATTAATACCTAAATAGGGACATAATAGTATACTTAAAGTATGATGTAAAGTTCACTTAAAGAAAACTTGCAAGTGTACTTGCACTATAAAACTACTAAACTAGTAGTTTACTGAGACTATACTTCAAAGTGTACTAAAAATGCTACTACAAGTATTTAATTAGTAAACTATCAGTATACCTATAAGTTCACTTTTAGTATAGTTGCAGTACAAGCTAAAATATTGATGTAAACTAGTTTACTACTGTTTTATTTAAAGTATACTTAAAAGTATACTTTTATATACTAGAAAGTGGGCCAATTTAGTCTCAAGGAGTATTGAAATAGTACACTTACAAGTATACTACTAGTACACTGATATTTGTATACTTAATACATAAAGTATACTTTAAAATATACTTGAACTTTACTTAAGTATACTTAATAAAATAAACTTGAAGTATACTACATTTTGGTAAGGGTATCTCGAAAAGAGTGCTGTCTTTTGTGATGTTGTGATGTTTGTAAGCCCCTCCCACAACCGGTGATGGACTCTGCCCTATTAGCATAGAGCAGGGTTTGCGGGTTCTCAACTCTGACCCTCGAGATACACTTTCCTGCAGAGATTAGCTCTAACCATTACCAATCACATAAGCTAATCAAGGTCTTCAGGATTACTAGAAAGTTACAGTCAGGTGAGTTTGATCAAGGTCCTTCTCCTGCACTGTAAGGAAAAAAGAATAATAAAAAAGTCCTAAACAACGGAAAAGTACTGTCAAATTAGAAACTGTCACATTAAAAACATGGATAATCTGTTTAACAATTTCTATTCCAAAAGAGCGAATGTTTAAATTTAGGCCTACATACACCATATTTTCTGGCATATTTTCTACATACACCATATTCGCTGTTACATGATTTATGACGAGTGGTACGATACAGCAATACAATGACCAGTGCGATTAACAGAAGCTCGCACAATACATTTTAACATACTTTTTAAAAAATTTATAAAGAAGAATTTATAAAAATTACCCCATTCAAAAGTTTACATACACTTGATTCTTAATACTGTGTTGTTACCTGAATTTTCAACAGCTGTGTTTTTTGTTTAGTGATAGTTGTTCATGAGTCCCTTGTTTGTCCTTCCTGTATGGCAATGAGATGTAGCGTCTCGTTCCCTCGGGGAACCGTGGTTATACATGTAACCTAGGGACGATCCTCTTCAGGAACTCAAACTGCGTTGAAATGCTATGGGAACGAGAATGTCCACGCCACCAGACTTGCAAATCCCTGCCTAGTGTGGAAGAGCACAGCTAAGGCGAGAGAACAGAAGAGTGGCACGCACATTGACGTTGTAAAACCTCACGAAAGTGAGTGGCGTGGACCAGCCTGCAGCGTTACTGATGTTGAGTATGGGGACCCACAACAGGAAGGCCTTGTAGAGTAGAGTGAGCCTTGACCCCTAAGGGGGTGGGAAGATCAGAGAACTCGTAGGAAAGAGAAATGGCATCCACAATCCACCTGCTTAGTAGCAGGGAGACCCCTCTTAGAAGAACCGTAGCAAACAAAAGCTGATCTGACTTCCTTCACAGGGCAGCTGGATCTGAAACCTCCTTGAGGGGCTCGAAGGGAGGTTTGGAAAGCCTCCAGAACCATGGCCAGGTCCCATGGAGGGACTCGAGAACGTACCAAAGGTCTCAGCACACTGCGGAGGAAGTGTGTAACTAGTGGGTTTCTCCACAAAGACTGACCACCAAGAGGGACGTGGTAAGCAGCTATAGCGGCCACGTAGACCTTCAAGGTGGCCTCCTGAAACCTGTCAACGACCGAGTTGACAGTGTCACCGAACAGGCCAGAAGGCGCAAACGGGGCATCCAGGACTAAGACCCTGTCTTCCTTAATATCAGAGAGGGTCAACCATAAATGTCTCTCCGTGGCCACCATGGCTGCCACAGACCTGCCGATGGCTCTGCCAGTCTCTTTGGTGGCACGGAGAGACATATCAGCGGTCCAGCGCAGTTCTTTAAATGTCGTCGCCTTCACTTTCTCGCTCTCATCTAGCTCTTTCAGCAGGTTGGCCTATAACACCGCCATGGTGTGCAGGTAAGCACCAGCCTGTAACCTTTGCCCACCAAAGCCGAGGTGGTATGCAGTGGCTTGGAGGGCAATGCCGGGGCCTTCAGGGATGATGCCGCACCCGGAGACAGATAGCTCGCAAGCGTCTGTTCAACCCGGGGCATCGCCCTGTAACCATGCTCATTCAGTCCCACAACTTTGGAATAATTAATGACAGAGGGACTGAAGATACCTCGGTGTGGAGATCAGGGAAATCTGGGAGGCCCCATCGTGGAGATAGCAGCTTAGAGCGCAAAAAGCGTTTGTGTAGTCTGCTCTTGGAAGCCTGTTTTTTGGCAAATCAAGATGTAACTTGGCCACGGCACGAGTAACTCCACCAGATACATTTTCGATCTTCACAACCGCAGCCGTTGCTCTGCCTCTGCAGCAGCGGGGCCTGAGCCACAAGGAACACTAGTGAGAGTTTCCTCCTCAAAAAAAGAGCTCTCCGGAAGCGATACATCCGCAGAGAGAGCCGCTCGCAATGCCCCCTTGAGAGCTGACTGAGCGTGCTCCACTCCCCACACAAACAATGCACAAACTGTGTATCCCCACCCATGATGAAATGAGGGCAGGGAGCAGAGGTGTAAAATACTTGAGTAATTTTACTTGATTACTTTACTTAAGTATTATTTTGGGGGATTTGTACTTTATTCAAGTACAATTTAAACTGGTTACTTGTACTTTTACATTTCTGGAGATAAAACAGTACTTTTTACACCTTACAATTTTATTTCATCTTAAAAAGTACATTACATTTTTATTTTATCTTATGCAGAATAAATATGGTTAACAGAAGTTCAAATGTGCGTGCTTGATGTGAGAACCAATGATCATTTCTACTTCATTTGTGACTTTCATCAGATAAATGTCAGGCTTCAAAAGTTCACCATCAAATCTGAAGAAGAATTTGTTTATTCATTATTCTTTTTGTTTTGATAGAGCCATCAGCTGTGTAATATATTGGCTGAATGCACAAGATTGAGTGCAAATAAATCAGTGATGAGAATTTAAATACAATTAATATTTAATATATAAAATTTTTGTGGGAATGATTTATTTTATTATATATATTTTTTAAATGTTACAAATCTCCAAAAAAAAAAAAAAATGTATTATTATAAATATTTATAAATAAATATTAAATGAATATTGTATGTTAAATAAATTGTAATTTATGTTTAGTGATGTTCTTACTATGTATTGGATAAGTTGTATTTATAATATGTTATTATATGACACATTGAGTAGCAATTGTGACTGTCAATGAATATTTTTTTAATCTTAATTACATGATTTGCTTTACAAATAATTACATGATAATTATCCTTTTAGAGCAGGGGTGGGGAATGTCGATCCAGGAGGGCCACTGTCCTGCAGAGTTGAGCTCCAACCCTGAAAAAAACAACAACAAAAAAAACCCACAACAACAAATTACCTACCTGTATCCTGAAGACCTTGATTAGCTTGTTCAGGTGTGTTTGATTAAGGTTGGAGCCAAACTGTGCAGGGACACCGGCCCTCCAGAATGTTCCCTATCCCTGTTTTAGATAGTGATGTTGAATAGACAACACAAAAAAGTGGCCTTTCAAAACGTTAATGTTGTATATTTTAATTCTATGACTCTCCTCATTAATTCAACACATTCTTGTATTCTGTCTGGAATATGTTTTTAGCCTCACATCACATCTTGCTCTTCAAAGGAGTAGTTCACACAAAAAAGAAAATTCTCTCATCATTTATTCAACCTCATGTCATCCCAGATGTTTATGACTTTCTTTCTTCAGATGAACACAAGAAAAGTCTGTAAGTCTGTTTAGTCTGTATAATGCAAGGGAACAGTACTACTTCAGAAACCACACAAAGTGAACACAACGGTCAAGTTCAAAATATTGGTATTTGTATTTTTTGTATTTATCGTTTCTCTAAAGAAGACACTGATTCATTAACAGGGGTTGTATGAGTTACTGTCATATTCATTTTTGGACATCCCATACACTTGCATTATTGCGACTGCAGTAGTGGAACTCTGTTCTCCTTGCGGTGAAGTGCCATGGAGTATCGTCGCTGTCAGCCGCCGTGTTCTCGCTTCATCGCGAGCGACGACCCACACAGTAAGTGTGTTAAATGTATGGGTTTTTCGCACGCGTGCGAGGCGGTTTACGGTATTTGGAAATGCAAGTTCTGCGAAAACTTCCGTCTCAAAACCCTCTAGGCTCGCGGTTTTTGAGAGGGAGTCATCCGTTTTTCCCCGTCGTGCTTCGGAGGCTGCTGAGGCCCTCCGCGAATCCACGACCTGGGGTTCGGATATAGAGCTCGAGGCAATGGAGAGTGAGCAGACAGGCTTCGCCTTTTCTCTCCCTCTCTCGCCTGAGCATGTGCGCGTGAATTCTCCGGTCGAGTTCGCGCATGAATGTTTATGTCCTAGCCCGGAGGCACGCGACACCGTTTCCTTCGGCCTAGATGACGTATTGTTCACAGCAGCATCCGACTCTGAGGATTTCGGGCCTGCTTTAGCCGATGCTCTCCCGCCTAGCGGCCAGGAAGCGGGTGGCGGGCTGTCTCCAGAGGCAGTCAAAGAGCTCCATAAAGCCACGGACCTGGTCCTGAGAGCCACTAAACACACTGCTCGTGCTGTAGGACACTCTATGGCGGGTTTGGTAGCTGCAGAGCGCCACCTATGGCTTAATCTCACGGAGATTCGTGAAAAAGAGAAAGTTTTTCTCCTTGACGTCCCCATCTCTCAAACTGGACTATTTGGGGAGGCGGTCAGCTCTGTGGTGGAGAAGTTTAGATCCGCCAAGTCTCAGTCAGCGGCTCTTAGGCAGTTTATGCCTAGGAGAGCGAGGGACCACTCTAGCACCCCCTCCTCCTCCTTGTCTAGAGAGTGCTGCTTGCCCAGGAAGGAGACCGCCAGTAGGAGCAGCGCACCGGTTCATCCCCCTCCGGCCACGGTCTGGGGAGCCCGCGGCCGACCATTGCCCCACCGGCAACCACGCAGGAGGATTGATCTGAAGCGGCCTGACAGGCCTGCCGCTTCAGCTCCATCGAGTCGTTCCTGACTCTCGGGTCGGGATGAGGAGAGTTTCTCCGGAATCCTCACGAGGCAGGGCCAGACTGTTCAAATGTTTCTGCCCACCTCTAATACACTCTCCTCATGCAGATCTGTCACATCCGCCCAGCAGGTTTCGGTGTGCAGCAAACGACCATCTTCAGTCTCTTTCAGTGTGGCAGTCGGGAGACGCATCAAGCTTTCTCCCCCTACTACCTGTTCCTTTGTCACCCACGGCTCGTATGATAGGAGACACGTTCGGTTCTCTCCCACAGCCTTCGGTCACCGTGGACTCCCCCATCCTAACCAAGGACGCCATAGGCTTTCCTTCGTGGTGGACGACATCACCCCCTCCAGACCTTCTCGACACCCCAACTCAGGTATGTTTTGTAGACTACAACACTCTGCTTCCTCTATCGCATTTCTTTCACGAATGGGAGTGTCTACCAGGGGTATCGCCTTGGGTTCCCCGCACAATTCGGTCCGGCTACACGCTTCAGTTTGGCCGCAATCCTCCCCGCTTCGACAGGGTTCACTTGACAGTAGTAAGCAATGCCTCAAAGGCTTCTGTGCTACAGCAGGAACTGTCCTCCCTCCTCCTCAAGGAGGCAATAGAGGAAGTCCCTCAATCGGACCTGGAACGAGGCTTTTTCAGTCGCTATTTTCTTGTGCCGAAGAGGGACGGCGGTCTACGACCCATTCTGGACCTGCGTCGTCTCAACCTCTCCCTTTACAAAGGGAAGTTCAAGATGTTGACGTTAAAGACTATTATGTCTCAGATTCGAGTGGGAGACTGGTTTGTCACTGTCGATCTGAAGGATGCCTATTTTCATATTCAGGTCGTTCGGCGGCACAGGAAGTTCCTTCGGTTCGCTTTTGGAGGCAAGGCTTACCAATACAAGGTTCTTCCCTTTGGCCTGGCTTTGGCTCCGAGGACGTTCACAAAGTGCATGGATGCTGCTCTGGCCCCTTTGAGGCTCCAGGGCATTCGTGTATTCAATTACCTGGACGACTGGCTTATCCTGGCCCACTCCAGGGAGTCAGTGAGCCGTCACAGGGATGTCGTCCTACGCCACATTCGTGCTCTTGGCCTCAGAATGAACACCAAGAAGAGTGTTCTCTCCCCTTCCCAACAAACTGTGTTTTTGGGAGTGCACTTGGATTCCGTTCAAATGCAGGCCTGTCTGGCTCCTGCCCGGATTTCCGGCCTCAATACACATTTGGCCAGTTTCAAGCTAGTCCATCATGTCTCCGTGAGCACTTGTCGCAGGCTCTTAGGCTTCATGGCCGCAGTCTCCCCTGTGCTGCCTTTGGGGTTGCTTCACATGAGGCCGTTCCTTTGGTGGATGAAACTTTCAGGGGTCCACTCCACAGGACCAGCCACTCGCCTGGTAAGGGTGTCACGCAGTTGTCTTCGCACCCTTTTAATATGGCGGGATCCCCTTTTTCTCCAGAGTGGAGTCAGAATGGGCGCGATTCATTGTTGTCGGATGGTCACGACGGACGCATCCCTGACAGGCTGGGGTGCGGTCTTCGAGGGCAGACCGGCGTGCGGAGTTTGGGCAGGAGAGTTCCTCTCATGGCACATAAACTGCCTGGAGTTGAGAGCTGTCTTCCTGGCATTGATTCACTTTCTCCCCCCACTCAGGTCAATCATCAATCATGTGATTGTCAGGACGGACAACATGGCGGTAGTGTCCCATATAAATCGCCAAGGGGGTTCACGGTCGCGTACCCTGAACAGGCATGCATGCCGTCTCCTCCTTTGGGTTCAGGACAAGTTCCTCTCCTTGAGAGCGGTTCATGTCCCGGGAGTATTGAACCTCGCAGCCGACTTTCTGTCGAGACAGAAGCTCAGGTCGGGGGAGTGGATGTTGAACCGCCAAATGGTAGCCCAGATTTGGAATGTGTTCGGCAAAGCGGACGTGGACCTCTTTGCGTCGCAGGAGTCGTCCCAATGCCCGCTTTGGTTCTCCCTGAGTTCCCCAGCACCTCTGGGCATAGATGGGTCCGCTCACCCTTGGCCGGACATGAGGCTGTACGCGTTTCCGCCCATCAAGCTGATTCCGGCAGTTCTGTGCAGGGTCAGGGAGAGCGGTGTCAGTCTCCTTCTCGTAGCCCCGTTCTGGCCATCCCAGACGTGGTTCTCGGAGCTGATTCCTCTTCTGTATCAGTCCCCTTGGGAGATTCCGATCAGGCAGGACTTGCTCTCTCAGCTTCAGGGCAAGATCTGGCACCCTCAACCTGAGATCTGGAAGCTGTGGGTATGGCCCATCAGAGGTCACAGGTTTTGACTTCTGGCCTTCCTGCTGAGGTTCAGGAGACTATTGCTAGTGCTAGAGCCCCTTCCACTAGAAAGCTGTACTCTTCCAAATGGAAGGTCTTTGAGTCCTGGTGTGTAGCCCATGCAGTGGACCCAGTCGGCTGCCCTATTGGTTCAGTGCTAGAGTTCCTGCAAGAGAAACTTGCGGCAGGGGAAGCTGCTACCACCTTAAGGGTTTATGTTGCGGCCATCGCCTCTCTAAGAGAGCTGGATGACATTCCCCTGGGGAGACATCGGTTGGTCTCTGCGTTTATGCGTGGTGTCCGGTGTCTGAGACCAGTACGCCCCATTGGAGTTCCTTCGTGGGACTTATCAGTTGTCCTTGAGGGTCTGATGGTAGCCCCATTTGAACCCTTGGAGTCAGCTCCAGAACGGATTCTGACTCTCAAGGTTACTCTTTTGTTGGCACTTACGTCTTTGAAAAGAGTTGGGGACTTGCAAGCTCTCTCTGTAAGCGAGATGTGTATGGATTTCGCCCAGGTCTGGTCAAGGTGACTTTACGGCCTAGGCCTGGCTATGTTCCAAAGGTTTTATCCGCATCATTTCGCTCTCAGGTGGTCACACTTCACTCTTTCCATCCTCCTCCTTTTTCTTCAGGCGAGGATGAAAGGCTTCACTTGCTCTGTCCTGTCCGAGCTTTGAAGATCTATGTGGACCGCTCCGGCCATTGGAGGAAATCTCCTCAGTTGTTGGTATGTTTCGGTGCTGGCCGCCGAGGGCTTGCCACATCGAAGCATAGAATTTCTCACTGGGTGAGGGACGCTATTTCGCTGGCATATGAGGTGCGTGGTCTTTCTTCACCTCTCAGCGTTCGGGCGCATTCTACTAGGAGCGTGGCTTCCTCTCAAGCTCTTTTTAGAGGGGTCCCCCTAGAGGATATTTGTGTAGCGGCAGGATGGTCCTCTCCTCACACTTTTATCAGGTTATATAACTTGGATCTTGACACGGCTCCGGGTTCCCAGGTTTTATCTGCTTGAGCCAGTCGTGTATGCTGTCTGGTTCGTAAACGGGCCAGATAGGGCAGCGTTTTTTAGCTTGGCGTGTTTGGTATAAAGTTCCCAAAGGGCCTTTTTCGGCAGAGAAATATGAGGAGCAGATGGCGCGTTTGCCAGTATAAGGAGGCAACGTAAGAACGCCGAAGACGGCATCCGCGCCATCAGCCAATGAATTGGCGTGATTCTATAAGGGCTTCAGACAATTGGCACACCCAGAGGGCGTTCCCAAAGCATCTTAGCTTACGCAGTGTCTCGTTCCCTATTCAGAGAACAAGGGTTACGCGAGTAACCCGAGACATTTCCTTTTAATCCCTTTCCCTGTATTTGTGTGTGTGTGTGTGTGTGTGTTCCACTGTGCTGCATTTTAATTGTTGTTGTTGCACTAGAAGTATGTGTTTGACCTGCATTTTGTTTCATTTTCTCCCTTTAACAAGACTTCTGTGATCCGTTAGAAAAAAAGTACTTCTACTTTTTTAATACTTGAGTACAATTTAAAGTTGTACTTTTTTACTTTTACTCAAGTATGTTTTTGGTCAGATACTTGTACTTTTAATTGAGTAAAATTTTCACTGAGTATCTGTACTTTAACTTGAGTAACATTTTTACACCTCTGGCAGGGAGTAACACACAGCTTGAAACACTTTTAGATGTGGCAGTCACTTTAACTAGCCCACAATAACTTTAACTAATGCTTGTTCACTCAAGAACAAATTGCCTGAACTTTCAGCATTAATGAAATATGATCGAGATTACAAGAGAATAAATCTGCTCTGCATTACTGAAACATGGTTAACGGAAGAGACTGACATAATGAGACTGATATAAGCCTCGAGGAATATTTGTTAATTCGACTGGACCTCGACAGCCAGAAATCATCTAAAACCATTGGAGGAGGACTATGTATGTTTGTCAACGACTGCTGGGCAACATATATTACGGTAAATGGGACCCACTGTTCAAGTGATTACAAATTATTGTCGGTTTCATTTAGATCACATTACTTGCCCAGAGAGTTCAGACAAATTACTGTTATCCTCGTCTATGTACCTGGGCCAAACTTCACACTTGCCACAGAAGGCATTGCTGCCAGTTATAATATGACGCAGCACAACTCAGAGGATGATCCAGTGTTTCTCCTCTGAGATTTAAACAACTGTGAAATATCTGCGTTTTGCAGAGTTTGGAGCAGTATGTAACTTGTCTGACGAGACTGAATTAAATTCTGGACAAGTGTTTTGGTAATGTGTACTGTGCTTATGTATCGAGGTCGCATCCACCATTTGGTCTCTCAGACCATAACATTATCCATCTGCTTCCAAAATACAGACAGATGTTAAAAAGGACTAAACCTGTCATCCAACAGGTTCAGTCATGGACCAAGGACTCAGTGGAAAACCTTAGAGACTGTTTTGAGAGCACCAATTGGGATGTGTTTTTAATGATTTTAAGTGCTGTAAAGATATTGAGCTGTTGAATGACACAATTAACAGTTACATTAATTTTTGTGCAGAGTCTGTGGTTCAGACAAAAAAAAAGTCTGAATATTCCCAAACTTCAAACCCTGGATTAACAAAGATCTTAAACAACTTTTAGATAAGAAGAGAATGTCTTTTTAAAGAATGAAAGAAACAAGGTAAAAGAGTTAAATAAAGGAATTACGCGTAAAATAAAGGTGGTGCAAAGACAGTATAAAGGGAGAGTTGAGGAGAAATTTAAAATTGGTAATGTCAGATATTCATGGAGATGATTAAATATAATGATGGGTAGACAACAGAAACAAGTACAACTGTTTGGTGATGACCCCATAGCTTTGAATTTAAATGTGTTTTATTCAAAATTTGATACTTCTGTAGGTGTTGTGAATAACAATTTTCTGACAGAATCTAAAATTATGAGAATAGAGGTAGGGGGAGGTTACCCAGGTGCTCCGTAGAATTAAACAAAATAAGGCTATCGGTCCAGATGGCCTTAAGGTCATTGTTCTAAAAGAGTGTGCAAAACAACTTGGGCATGGATGTGCTGCTAGGTTGTTTCAGGTTCTTCTAGATGGTAATTGTGTGCCAGCAGCATGGAAAAATACTGTTGTCATTCCATGACCTAAATCAGGCCAGACCTTTCGAAGACTTTTGCCGATTGCAATAACATATTTTGTGTAAGTGCATGGAGTGTATATTATGTAAAGAACTGTTAGCACAAATCGATGGCTCTGTGGATCCATTACAATTTGCTTATATGCCCAAACGGAACACAGTGGATTCCTCTCTGACTCTATTGCATAAGGTCCAGCACCACCTAACCATGTTTAGTTGTAAAACATGTAACCATGTTAGAATTCTTTTTATGGATTTTACAACAGCTTTTACTGTACAACCGCAAATTTTAAAAGAAAGACTGCAAAATTTAGGCGCAAGTAGTTGGTTGATTTTATCAACTGAGAATTTAAGACACATGCTCCAACGAGTTTGTGTCAATGGAAAGTCATCTGATTGTATAGTCTTAAACCTCTGCTTTTCTCTATCTGCATCAATTAAATTCAGTGTAACAGGGTTGATCTTACTCTGATTAAATACGCTGGTAATTGGGCTTTAATTTCCTGCCAAATGGACAGAAAAATAAACTAACATGGGTAATTAACAAAGCAAATAGAATCATCGGCCAGAGACAGAGTACAATGCAGGCAATTGCAGTATATTTTGACCAGACTCATCCCCTTCATTCCTGCTTTGAGGCCCTCCCTTCGGGGCACAGGCTGCGTATACCACTGGCTAAAAATGAACATAGGTCATTTGTTCCATTGGACCTAGAGTTCCAAGAGTTTTAAACCAAATTCTTAAATGAGAATGTGTGTTCCATGTGTTCTATAGATGTGTAAGTGTATATATCACTAGTGTAGCCAGAAATGTTTAAGTGGGTGGGCCTACATAAAACTGGGTGGGCCAGGTGTGTAGCATATGAATACTGCATGTCAAATTGCCAACAAAAAATACAGCACCAAGGTTCATTACACAGTACTTCTAAAGCATGCATTAACATTAGTAATTTGTTATGTTAATATTCATTTAAAAATGTACTAATAGGACATTATTAAAATTAAAAGTTGTATCCGTTAACATTTGCCTGAGCTGGTTAACAAAGATGAATAAACACGATAACAAATGTATTGCTAATGTTAGTTAATGCATTAACTAACGTTAACTAAAGGAAGTTTATTAAAAAGCATTACCTCAGTGTGAAACAACGGGCTTCACTTATGATTTCATAATCAAATGTTTCTGTCAGTTCACGCACATCGAGGACCGCAGAAATGTGCGCAGCTGCAAATTATGCAGTTTGTTGTGGCGACCAGGAACTAGCACAATGTTTATGTGTTTCTTTCCACAAAGGACACATCTGTTTAGTGGATCAAACACTGTACCTATGCTAATATGATTCAAACATGCTTGGTTCAGAAGTTTCCGCTCGATAAATTGGATAAAAAATTACAAACTTCTCATTGGGTGGGCCACAGAGTAGCTACGTGACTGGTATGTATACTGTTTTTTGTATGTTTTTATGCCAGTGTCAAATATGAATTTCTGTCCAGGAAATGTGTACAGACAATAAAGTAAGGTATATGCAACAGTTTCAGAAGGTTCAAACATTTTCACCCTGGCTTTTAATGCTTTGCCTTCTGGAGCATCAGTGAGCATTTGAACCTTCTGTAATAGTTAATGTAATATGAGTCCCTCAGTTGTCCTCATTGTGAAAAGATCTCAAAATCATACAGTCATTGTTGAAAAGGGTTCAAATACACAAAAATGCTAGAAAACCAAAGAATTTGTGGGACCTGAAGGATTTTTCTGAAGAACACCAGGCAGTTTAACTGTCCAGGACAAACAAGGGACTCATGAACAACTATCACTAAACAAAAAAACACTGCTGTGGATCATTCAGGTAACAACACAGTTTTAAGAATCAAGTGTATGTAAGCTTTTGAATGGGGTCATTTTCATTAATTCAACTATTATTTTCTCTTGTGGACTATATGTAAACATCGTTTATGTGAAATATCTTATTCAGGTCAGTACTAAATAAACAATAACATGAATTTTGTATGATCCCTCTTATTTTGGTAAAATTAACATTTTGCAGATTCTGCAAGGTGTATGTAAACTTTTGACTTCAACTTTACATACAGGTGAAAAATTGTAAAATAAATAAAAAATTTATTACGCAGAATATTCGCGAAAGTGGTTTTCTCCGTTATCTCGTACATGACGTAAGCATGCTGTGGCAATGCGGAAAACCCATGCCACGGAAATCATTTTACTTTCACTTTGTGTGTTTGGGGGTGGAGTGTTCAATTAACGGCGGAAGGAAGGAGGATATAAGGAAGCTTGTCGTACCCGAGAGAATTTTGCGTCATCAGTAGGTTTGCAGTAGTGAGAGTGAGGGAGTTACCATGTGAAGTGGAAAGACTGCCGCTTGTCGAACTGTTGCTTCCTGTGAGCGATGTCTGGACAATTTATGATTGTGGACGCGAATCTGCCTGTGTTGGGAACTTGAATTAGCGTGATGCAATTTCTGCACGGCTTCCAAAGTGAACTGAAGTGCTGAACTGTTTTTTTTTGTTTGTTTGCTTGTGTTTTTTTCAAGGACATTGTGGAATAAATTGCCCCTTGTGAACAGTTTTTCTTTGACTGTTTTTTTGTAAATTTACTATTGTAACAAGTGGCCTTTGTTTTGCTATCCTGGGTTAATTTAAATTTTGTCAGGATTAATCCTGACTGGCGCCCGAATATTTCTGTTAGAGCTTATCTAAGCTCGGGCGGCCGCCACCGTTACAACCTAATACACATGTAATCATTGTGAGATGTACAAGAACACGCACTTAACAGATGGAATTTAAACTTTGACGGGCCAATTCAGAAGTATTATTTTCTGATAACATGAAAAAAAACAACAGCAGTAAGTACAAGCAGACGTAATATTAGTGCGCAATAACTTTAGCCCTCTCGCTCGTGTTTTGACGCCGACAGAGGGAGCCGCCCATTTATCCTTCTCTTGATGTAATCAGCACCACGAGGGGTAATCTGGTCAGAAGTGGTCGAAAGTTGACAGAAGAGATGGATTAAAATGCCAGGTGTAAACAGGCATGTGTCTCCATTGTCCACTTGTGATCCGATCGACCAAAACACATCTTAATACCAAGTGTAAACAGGGCCTAAGTCACTACAAATGCTAACACTACAGGTTACTAGATTATTGTGGATCCTTTGCTGATGCTCGTACTCTGTCAGAAAGTACCCTGACCGACATTAGTTGGTATAAAATGGTTTGGCAGCAAAAGAAAGACAGATTGCCTACAAAGACAAAGCCTGGCCACCCAAGACAACAAACTCTTGTCTGTAGCAATAAAGGCTACAACACCATCTTTAAAGTGCATTTCGGTCTGTGAGCCACATGCATCATATTACACCTAATTTAAGAATAATGGTCACATATGATGTAAAACAGAACACCTGGCGTTGTTCTTATGCCAGGTCAAGAAAAATGGCACCTTTTCCAGACTGAGAATCAGTTATTCCAGACATCCCTGGAATCCCCCAACAAAAGAGCTGGAATCTATGATTCAGTACATCATGAACAACAAGAACATCCCTGCAGCTCTTTCTGAGCACCTGCATCTGGCTTCATTTTCAACACGTACCCAACCGACCTCATTCCTGATGAGATGTAATGCTAGAGATGTGCTGGAAATGTACCCTTATCAGACCCTCTGCTCATCACAACAAAGGCCAATATTCTTCCAAAATACAAGAATGATCCATGGCAAGTATTTTTTTGTGCCAGTAAGTATCTATAAAATACAAATTACACCAGTTCTGAATATTTCCTAAAGGGGTCACCACACTCGGTCCCGGAGGGCCGGTGTCCTGCAGAGTTTAGCTCCAACTTGCCTCAACAAACCTGTCTTGAAGTTTCAAGTATACCAAGCAAGACCTTGATTAGCTGGTTCAGGTGTGTTTGATTAGGATTGGAGCTAAACTCTGCAAGACACCAGCTCTCCAGGAACAAGTTTGTTGACCCCTGTCCTAAACGATATTGTAGTATAGCTTATGTAATAACCTGATTAATATCAGGCGTGGTGTGTTTTTTCATAACTATGTTGGTTATGGTGATTTCTTTTTTTTTTTTGTTGACAGTGTTTAATTCATATTTATTTGATGTCAGTGCATAAGGGTTATTGAAATGTCTAATGCCTAGTTATTGACAATGTAATAAGATTCATCATTTAACTATCTCTACTCTGTTCAAATGTGGTTTAGTAATTTACAGTTAATGTGTATTCAGTATTAAAGAGGAAGTTAAATAAAGTGGGTATCGGGTTGACCTCTAGGGGGTGGACGCAACAAGAGGGGAGGCGGGAAAAAAGGAGAAGATGGTGTGGAGCTAAAAAACACGATTGATGGTCGATACAGATTAAAATGGTTATTGTGTGTTTAACGTTTAAGTTAGACTAATTTGTTTATGAGACAACACTCTCCATGTACGAGTGTGGGACTATGGGACTGCGAACTGCTGACGGAGGTGTGTGTTTGTACTGAAAAGCGAGCTCAGCCAGGCTAGCTTGCTCTGGCTACGTTAGCTGAGTGTATCGTTAAGGGGACTTGAGACACATCTTTTGCTTGACGGACAAGAGGAGACTGCATCGGGAGAAGATCGTCAGCTGCCGTGGGTGGTTTCCCATCGCAGTGGACTGTTTTGCCGGTGGAGGCGAGGCGGACGAAGCAGCTCAAGCCTGCACAGGGGTTCAAGTCAAGTCAAGTCAAGTTGAGCTTTATTGTCATTCCGCTACATGCGGGGCATACAGTGGAACGAAATGTCGTGCCTCACAGGACCACGGTGCTACATAAATACAGGCATACAACAAAGGAGTAAGACAATATAAACCTATACACAGCTATCCTACTGATAGATTTTGACTATAAATATACTATCTATAAAAAGTACCTATACAAACTAAAAAATACAAACTATACAAACTATACGAATGCTTCAGATAAATACTGTACATGTGCAAGGAGAAGCATTGAGTTCAAGCAGCTGGCTAGGGAACAGTGCAGGATGATTTGTAGTGCATGAGCATGTAAACATACATATATTACTGAGTTATTTTTGTGGGATTTGTGTACACACAGCAGTGTGTGTGGAAAGTGACTAGTGCGCATAGAGGAGGAGAGTGTGCTACTACAGGTGGTTTGTACAGGCCCACTCACCTGTGTGTAGCACACTTCGAATTGCACGTTACATGTTACAGGAGGTAGGGGGATTGTATGGGGGTTCAGAGAGGGGCGGGGTGATTTGAGTTCAGGGCTCTCACAGCCTGGGGGAAAAAGCTGTTGAGCAGTCTGGCAGAGCGGGCTCTGATGCTCGGTACCGTCTTCCTGATGGTAGGAGCTGGAAGAGACTGTGGGAGGGTGTGTGGAGTCCTTCACGATACTATTGGCTTTGCTGGAGCATCGTGTGAGGAAAATATCCAGGATGGAGGGGAGGGGGGCACCGATGATCCTTGCAGCTGTGTTCACTGTCCGCTGGAGGGTCTTGCGGTCTGCTGCAGTACAGTTCCCGTACCAGACAGTGATGCAGCTGGTCAGCACACTCTCAATGGTGCCCCTGTAGAAAGTGGTGAGGATGGGTGGAGGGAGACTTGCTCTTTTCAGCCGGCGGAGAAAGTGTAGGCGCTGTTGTGCCTTCTTGGAGAGTGACATGGTGTTGGTGGTCCAGGTGAGATCCTCTGTGATGTGCACCCCAGGAATTTAGTGCTGCTGACTCTCCACAGTCGAGCTGTCGATGGTCAGTGGGGGGTGATCGACGGAGTTTCTCCTGAAGTCCATCACAACCTCCTTTGTCTTACTCACATTGAGGGACAGGTTGTTAGTGCCACACCATTCAGCCAGCTGTGCCACTTCCTCTCTGTAGTGCGTTTCATCGTTGTTGCTGATGAGACCTACCACTGTTGTGTCGTCAGCAAACTTGATGATGTGGTTGGAGCTGGACTTGGCAGTGCAGTCGTGGGTCAGCAGCGTGAAGAGCAGCGGGCTGAGCACACAGCCTTGTGGGGCACCTGTGTTCAGTGTGGTAGTGCTCGAGGTGTTGTGGCCGACACGGACTGACTGAGGTCTTCTGGTTAGAAAGTCCAGGATCCAATTGCAGAGGAATTGTTAAGGCCCAGCAGGTTGAGTTTATTTATGAGCTGTTGTGGGATTATTGTGTTGAATGCTGAGCTGAAGTCGATGAACAGCATTCTAACGTAGGAGTCTTTATTTTCTAGGTGGGTAAGAGCTAGGTGGAGGGTGGAGGAAATTGCATCGTCCGTAGAGCGGTTCGGACGGTATGCAAACTGGAGCGGGTCGAGTGTGTTGGGGAGGCTGGTTTTGATGTTGTGCATGACTAACCTCTCAAAGCACTTCATTATGATTGGAGTCAGTGCTATGGGACGGTAGTCATTTAGACAGGACACAGGTGATTTCTTTGGTACCGGTATGATTGTTGTGGATTTGAGACATGTGGGGACGACTGCCTGGCTCAGCGAGGTGTTGAAGATATCTGTTAGGACATCTGTCAGCTGTGCAGCACAGTCTTTCAGTACACGGCCAGGTATGTTGTCGGGACCCGCAGCCTTGCGTGGGTTGATCCTAGATAGGGACTTCCTTACGTCGGCTGGAGACAGACAGAGCGCCTGGTCGTTGGGAGGTGTGGGCAGTTTTTGTGCAGGTGTGTCATTCTGCATTTCAAACCGTGAGTAAAAGTGGTTGAGTGTATCTGGGAGGGATGTGTCGTCATCACAGGCCTGTGGCGGGGGCTTGTAGTCTGTGATGGTCTGAATAGCTTGCCACAGGCTCCGTGTGTCACTGCTGTCTGTGAAGTGATTGTTGATTTTTTGAGCATATGACCGTTTTGCATTTTTGATGCTGCGGGACAGATTGGCTCTTGCCGTTTTGAGGGCTGCTTTATCTCCTGATCTGAATGCTTCATCTCTGGTCTTTAGCAGCCCACGAACCTCAGCTGTCATCCATGGCTTCTGGTTGGCGCGTGTGGTGATGGTCTTGGTGACTGTCACATCATCAGTGCACTTTTGGATGTAAGCAGTCACTGTTTCAGTGTACTCCTGCAGGTCTGTGTGGTTGTTGTAGGTGGCCGCCTCTTTAAACATGTTCCAGTCTGTGTCCTGGAAGCAGTCCTGCAGTGCTGAGGTGGCATTGTCTGGCCATACCTTGATCTGTTTGTGAACCGGTTTGGCCAGTTTCAGAAGTGGTCTGTATGCTGGGATTAGCATAACAGAGATGTGGTCGGAGTACCCGAGGTGGGGGCGGGTTCAGCTTTGTATGCGCTCTTGACTGTTGTGTAAACAAAGTCCAGTGTGTTATTTCCTTGTTGCAAAGTTCACATGTTGGTAGAACTTTGGCAAAACTGTCTTTAAGTTTGCATGGTTGAAGTCACCGGCTATGATGAAAAAGCCGTCGGGGTTATTTGTTTGTTGTTCGCTGATGGCGCTGTACAGTTCGCGAAGCGCGTCCTTTGCGCTTTGCGCACGGGGATGTATACCGCGACAATAACAATGGCCGTGAACTCCCGCGGCAGATAGAACGGTCGACACTTCACAAACATAAACTCCACCAGCGATGAACAGTGTTTTGTCACTACCCCAGCATTGTTACACCATTCTTTGTTGACGTACACACAAGCCACCGCCGCGAGTCTTACCAGACAGTGATGAATCTCTGTCCGCGGTAGCAAGTTAGTCCGTGCAGCTGAATGGCGGAGTCCGGGATGTTGTCCTTCAGCCATGTTTCAGTGAAAACAAACACACAACAATCCCTTGTCTCACGCTGTGTTGATCGACTGAGTTGAATTAAGTCCAGTTTGTTTTCCAGAGAGCGAACGTTTGAGAGCATGAGTGTTGGAAGAGCCGGTCTTGTGGGGTTTTCCTCAGCCTAGCTCAGTATACCTCCGCTTACCGCTTCCGTCCTCTCTCACACCGCTTGCGACGCCGCCTTGTGCGGGTAGCGACAGTAGGCGAGGCCGCGGTCTCGAGGTCCGGCTTCAGCAGTAAACAGAGGCCTCGTAGCTTCTCAGTAGCCGCCGGCGAGAGTTGGTCTTTGTATGCGTTGCCGATATCCAAAAGTCTTTGGCGAACATATATGAGTTTAGGAGTGATTTCCTTATGAACTAGCGGTAAATTTACACTATTTGGAGACGAACAGACGACATTAAAAGACAAAAAAGCACCGTCTTTGGGACCTGGAGCAGCCGCTGCGTCTGATCGCGCCGCCATCTTGGATCCTATCCAATTGGATCCTATCCTATCCATTGTATGCAGATGCGGTAGATGTGGTTTTCCACTCCACACCAGGTACTGATGTTTTCTCCATGAGCTCCAACATTAAGCGCGCCAACGAACTTAAATGCAAGCTTGCTTAAAAAAAAAAAAAAGACAGTAACAGTGCACTCACTTTAACACGAACAGGCTGTACCTGGGTCTTTTCTGTTTGTTTACCTTTTTTATTTTTCATAATGGTTGTTTAATGCTATGTGAGCTTTTTTCCCCATAATACAAAATTGAAGTTGAGCTACTGTGTTTATGTTGTTTTTTCATTACATACTCTGTAAGTGTACAAGTCAGTAGTCCAGAGTAGACATTATATTGGGTTTAAAACCAGTTATTCCCCTTAGCCTCTTATTAAGGTGATGAAGTGAGAATCATATTTCTACCCTAGCCTGGTTGTTCCACAATGAGATGTCTCTTTCACCATTTTACATTTACATTTACATTTACATTTAGTCATTTAGCAGACGCTTTTATCCAAAGCGACTTACAATTGGGGAATACATCGAGCGATTAATCTTGAAGAGGCAATCAGACATACGAAGTGCTTGCAACACCAAGTCTCAGACATTGTTCAAATAAATACAAACTACCAAAGGAAGGAATAAGTAAAGATAATTTTTTTTTTTTTTTTAAGTTTAGGATGAAGTCAAGTGCTGTCGAAAGAGATGAGTTTTCAGTTGTTGCTTGAAGATTGACAGGGATCCAGCATTCCGGATAGAGGTGGGAAGATCGTTCCACCAGCCAGGAATGGTGAATGAGAATGATCTAGAGAGTGATTTTGCGCCTCTGTGATGGTATCACGAGGCGTCGCTCACTAGCAGATCTCAGATTTCTGGAGGGATGTAGTTTGTTAATAGAGAGTGCAAGTAAACGGGTGCTGAGCCAGTGGTTGTTCTATATGCAAGCATCAGTGTCTTGAACTTGATGCGAGCCGTGATTGGTAGCCAGTGCAGGGACATAAATACAGGCATACAACAAAGGAGTAAGACAATATAAACCTATACACAGCTATCCTACTGATAGATTTTGACTATAAATATACTATCTATAAAAAGTACCTATACAAACTAAAAAATACAAACTATACAAACTATACGAATGCTTCAGATAAATACTGTACATGTGCAAGGAGAAACATTGAGTTCAAGCAGCTGGCTGGGGAACAGTGCAGGATGATTTGTAGTGCATGAGCATGTAAACATACATATATTACTGAGTTCTTTTTGTGGGATTTGTGTACACACAGCAGTGTGTGTGAAAAGTGACTAGTGCGCATAGAGGAGGAGAGTGTGCTACTACAGGTGGTTTGTACAGGCCCACTCACCTGTGTGTAGCACACTTCGAATTGCACGTTACATGTTACAGGAGGTAGGGGGTTTGTATGGGGTTCAGAGAGGCGGGGTGATTTGAGTTCAGGGCTCTCACAGCCTGGGGAAAAAGCTGTTGAGCAGTCTGGCAGAGCGGGCTCTGATGCTCGGTACCGTCTTCCTGATGGTAGGAGCTGGAAGAGACTGTGGGAGGGTGTGTGGAGTCCTTCACGATACTATTGGCTTTGCTGGAGCATCGTGTGAGGAAAATATCCAGGATGGAGGGAGGGGCACCGATGATCCTTGCAGCTGTGTTCACTGTCCGCTGGAGGGTCTTGCGGTCTGCTGCAGTACAGTTCCCGTACCAGACAGTGATGCAGCTGGTCAGCACACTCTCAATGGTGCCCCTGTAGAAAGTGGTGAGGATGGGTGGAGGGAGACTTGCTCTTTTCAGCCGGCGGAGAAAGTGTAGGCGCTGTTGTGCCTTCTTGGAGAGTGACATGGTGTTGGTGGTCCAGGTGAGATCCTCTGTGATGTGCACCCCCAGGAATTTAGTGCTGCTGACTCTCTCCACAGTCGAGCTGTCGATGGTCAGTGGGGGTGATCACGGAGTTTCTCCTGAAGTCCATCACAACCTCCTTTGTCTTACTCACATTGAGGGACAGGTTGTTAGTGCCACACCATTCAGCCAGCTGTGCCACTTCCTCTCTGTAGTGCGTTTCATCGTTGTTGCTGATGAGACCTACCACTGTTGTGTCATCAGCAAACTTGATGATGTGGTTGGAGCTGGACTTGGCAGTGCAGTCGTGGGTCAGCAGCGTGAAGAGCAGCGGGCTGAGCACACAGCCTTGTGGGGCACCTGTGTTCAGTGTGGTAGTGCTCGAGGTGTTGTGGCCGACACGGACTGACTGAGGTCTTCCGGTTAGAAAGTCCAGGATCCAATTGCAGAGGGAATTGTTAAGGCCCAGCAGGTTGAGTTTATTTATGAGCTGTTGTGGGATTATTGTGTTGAATGCTGAGCTGAAGTCAATGAACAGCATTCTAACGTAGGAGTCTTTATTTTCTAGGTGGGTAAGAGCCAGGTGGAGGGTGGAGGAAATTGCATCGTCCGTAGAGCGGTTCGGACGGTATGCAAACTGGAGCGGATCGAGTGTGTTGGGGAGGCTGGTTTTGATGTTGTGCATGACTAACCTCTCAAAGCACTTCATTATGATTGAGTCAGTGCTATGGGACGGTAGTCATTTAGACAGGACACAGGTGATTTCTTTGGTACCGGTATGATTGTTGTGGATTTGAGACATGTGGGGACGACTGCCTGGCTCAGCGAGGTGTTGAAGATATCTGTTAGGACATCTGTCAGCTGTGCAGCACAGTCTTTCAGTACACGGCCAGGTATGTTGTCGGGACCCGCAGCCTTGCGTGGGTTGATCCTAGATAGGGACTTCCTTACGTCGGCTGGAGACAGACAGAGCGCCTGGTCGTTGGGAGGTGTGGGCAGTTTTGTGCAGGTGTGTCATTCTGCATTTCAAACCGTGAGTAAAAGTGGTTGAGTGTATCTGGGAGGGATGTGTCGTCATCACAGGCCTGTGGCGGGGGCTTGTAGTCTGTGATGGTCTGAATAGCTTGCCACAGGCTCCGTGTGTCACTGCTGTCTGTGAAGTGATTGTTGATTTTTTGAGCATATGACCGTTTTGCATTTTTGATGCTGCGGGACAGATTGGCTCTTGCTGTTTTGAGGGCTGCTTTATCTCCTGATCTGAATGCTTCATCTCTGGTCTTTAGCAGCCCACGAACCTCTGCTGTCATCCATGGCTTCTGGTTGGCGCGTGTGGTGATGGTCTTGGTGACTGTCACATCATCAGTGCACTTTTGGATGTAAGCAGTCACAGTTTCAGTGTACTCCTGCAGGTCTGTGTGGTTGTTGTAGGTGGCCGCCTCTTTAAACATGTTCCAGTCTGTGTCCTGGAAGCAGTCCTGCAGTGCTGAGGTGGCATTGTCTGGCCATACCTTGATCTGTTTGTGAACCGGTTTGGCCAGTTTCAGAAGTGGTCTGTATGCTGGGATTAGCATAACAGAGATGTGGTCGGAGTACCCGAGGTGGGGGCGGGGTTCAGCTTTGTATGCGCTCTTGACTGTTGTGTAAACAAAGTCCAGTGTGTTATTTCCCCTTGTTGCAAAGTTCACATGTTGGTAGAACTTTGGCAAAACTGTCTTTAAGTTTGCATGGTTGAAGTCACCGGCTATGATGAAAAAGCCGTCGGGGTTATTTGTTTGTTGTTCGCTGATGGCGCTGTACAGTTCGCGAAGCGCGTCCTTTGCGTTTGCGCACGGGGGGATGTATACCGCGACAATAACAATGGCCGTGAACTCCCGCGGCAGATAGAACGGTCGACACTTCACAAACATAAACTCCACCAGCGATGAACAGTGTTTTGTCACTACCCCAGCATTGTTACACCATTCTTTGTTGACGTACACACACAAGCCACCGCCGCGAGTCTTACCAGACAGTGATGAATCTCTGTCCGCGCGGTAGCAAGTTAGTCCGTGCAGCTGAATGGCGGAGTCCGGGATGTTGTCCTTCAGCCATGTTTCAGTGAAAACAAACACACAACAATCCCTTGTCTCACGCTGTGTTGATCGACTGAGTTGAATTAAGTCCAGTTTGTTTTCCAGAGAGCGAACGTTTGAGAGCATGAGTGTTGGAAGAGCCGGTCTTGTGGGGTTTTCCTCAGCCTAGCTCGTATACCTCCGCTTACCGCTTCCGTCCTCTCTCACACCGCTTGACGCCGCCTTGTGCGGGTAGCGACAGTAGGCGAGGCCGCGGTCTCGAGGTCCGGCTTCAGCAGTAAACAGAGGCCTCGTAGCTTCTCAGTAGCCGCCGGCGAGAGTTGGTCTTTGTATGCGTTGCCGATATCCAAAAGTCTTTGGCGAACATATATGAGTTTAGGAGTGATTTCCTTATGAACTAGCGGTAAATTTACACTATTTGGAGACGAACAGATGACATTAAAAGACAAAAAAGCACCGTCTTTGGGACCTGGAGCAGCCGCTGCGTCTGATCGCGCCGCCATCTTGGATCCTATCCAATTGGATCCTATCCTATCCATTGTATGCAGATGCGGTAGATGTGGTTTTCCACTCCACACCAGGTACTGATGTTTTCTCCATGAGCTCCAACATTAAAAAAAAAAAAGACAGTAACAGTGCACTCACTTTAACACGAACAGGCTGTACCTGGGTCTTTTCTGTTTGTTTACCTTTTTTATTTTTCATAATGGTTGTTTAATGCTATGTGAGCTTTTTTCCCCATAATACAAAATTGAAGTTGAGCTACTGTGTTTATGTTGTTTTTTCATTACATACTCTGTAAGTGTACAAGTCAGTAGTCCAGAGTAGACATTATATTGGGTTTAAAACCAGTTATTCCCCTTAGCCTCTTATTAAGGTGATGAAGTGAGAATCATATTTCTACCCTAGCCTGGTTGTTCCACAATGAGATGTCTCTTTCACCATTTTACCTACCAATAGAGTTTAAAGGGGTTTTATACTTCACTCGATACTGTATAAAGTATTTGCCTTATCACGAGCCTATGGTGAAAAGTGTTACACTTCTAACATTGCATATTTCAGATGTTGCCACCTACTCAAAATGTTGCCACCAATGTGGAATCCAGTAAAGGTATCAAGAGTGGAAAGATGGCCTGCACACTTTTAATGACAGTGTCATTCTTAACCTCTCAGAGGGTTAAGCCTACATATTTGAAACATACTACAGGTCAGGTTATATTAAATAATTTACCATTACCTCTAGTAAAAATACAATAGTGCTTTGCAAGGTTTTTCAAGAAGTGGATAGCAATTATTGTTTGTTTTATCTTAAATCATAGGCCCACTGTTGGGAGAGTAATTCAGTGTCTGGAGCTCACTATAGGGGAACAGTTTCCTCCAGGCAAAACAGCACTCCAGGCCTATCTCCATTTGGAGGCACGTGCAAGTCATGAGTACGAATACTCTTGTGTGACGTGGGGGTCATATGGCCATTGTCATCATGGATCTGCTCAGAAAAGGAGCATTCAACATTTCGTGTAAATATGTTGGCATGGGCAATATTGATATATATTTTGCTTTGGGCAAGTACATTCCATGCTTGTGCATATTTAGCCACAGGAGTCTTATATTTAATGTTTTCCATTTTTTGGCCATCGTATAAATACGCCATCAAAGCACCATCAAACCTCCACTAAAGGATTTCAATTGACACGTGGATATTAGAGACTTTTAGGAGAAACTGGCCCTGCAAATGATTGGTCACAGCTTTGTAAAAATAATTCTCTAGCATTTAGGTTGACATTTGGTATGATATTTTGCTTTCTCTGTTATTTAAGGACAGAGCGACAGTCCCTTCACTCTCCACCCCTGTTACCACATGTGGGCACTGTGGACTGGAAGAAATATATATAAGTCTAGTCAGTACCTCAACACAGAATTCCAGAAAATACACCTACCCAAAGAAGCTGTGCTTTGTGAAATAGCTGTCTCTGAAGATAGGCTTAAAAATGATCTTTATATATATATACAGTATATAAAAATTATAATAAAAAATGTATTTAATTTCTAATTTCTGCTACTAGCATCAAGTTCTAGCATTTTTCTTTGCTTCCTTGTTTTATATACTTTTCCTTTCTTATGTTAATAAATATTTCTGTTGCAACCTTACCAACTGTATGTCCCCCTTTCATTTGTTATGGCTTTGAGCTGGTCGTGACATGGGCTCAGTAGGATATAAGTTTATTTTTGTTGTAACTGTATTTTTATTTGTTTTTTAGGTATCAGTGATAAGGAAACTGTGCAAGGAATGTTGTGTTGATTCCACTGGCTCAAAAATACCTAGAGAAGCTTTCATCTGGGATGTAATCTTGACAGACTTACGACAAAGTATTCAAAAAGTTCCCCTTCTAGGGAACTCCACATTACACCTACTGAACCCGCTGCAGAAAGGGCACCTGCTGAATACGTAATCCTCTTTGCTGTCTTCAGGAGTCGTATGTTTTTAAGTGCGTGTGAGAGACCAAGGCAGGTGAGCGCTGAAATGGAAAGTGTGTGCCTAAGACGTCAGAAGCGTCTTACCTGGGCTGTGGAGAATAAATAACTGGACTGTTGCTCAGTGGTCCAAAGTCCTCTTTTCAGATGAAAGTAAATTTTGCATTTAATTTGGAAATCAAGGTCCCAGAGTCTGGAGGAAGAGTGGAGAGGCACAGAATCCATGTTGCTTGAAGTCCAGTGTGAAGTTTCCACAGTCTGTGATGATTTGGGCTGCCATGTCATCTGCTGGTGTTGGTCCACTGTGTTTTCTGAAGTCCACAGTCAATGCAGCCATCTACCAGGAAATTTTAGAGCACTTCATGCTTCCTTCTGCTGACAAGCTTTATGGAGATGCTGATTTCATTTTCCAGCAGGATTTGGCACCTGCCCACACTGCCAAAGGTACCAAAAGCTGGTTCAATGACCATGGTGTTGGTGTGCTTGACTGGCCAGCAAACTCGCCTGACCTGAACCCCATAGAAAATCTATGGGGTATTGTCAAGAGGAAGATGAGACACACCAGACCCAACAATGCAGATGAGCTGAAGGCCGCTATCAAAGAAACCTGGGCTTCCATACCACCTCAGCAGTGCCACAAACTGATCACCTCCATGCCACGCCGAATTGAGGCAGTAATTAAAGCAAAAGGAGCCCCTACCAAGTATTGAGTACATATACAGTAAATGAACATACTTTCCAGAAGGCCAACAAATCACTAAAAATGTTTTTTTTATTGGTCTTATGAAGAATTCTAATTTGCTGAGATAGTGAATTGGTGGGTTTTTGTTAAATGTGAGCCAAAATCATCACAATTAAAAGAACCAAAGACTTAAACTACTTCAGTCTGTGTGCATTGAATTTATTTAATACACAAGTTTCACAATTTGAGTTAAATTACTGAAATAAATGAACTTTTCCACGACATTCTAATTTATTGAGATGCACCTGTACCTATCATGTGTCTTGATCAGGAGCTTGCGTGTTCAGTGCTCAAGGGCGCTGAACACGCTCATTGTGAGTGCTATACAATGAGAAGCTCTATTCGCGTTTGTCCCTCTTCTCGAGAGATGAGTCACAAGTGTTTGCGTCTCGTGGTTTGGGTCCCACTGTAGCCGAGGCACGGCGAAGACTTGGATCGCGGAATTCGCAGGGGTGAGATGCTCTTTTTGGGTTATCGGATCCCGCACATAGCGCTCGAGTTGAGCAGTGCTTTAGGGGATGTGTGCCTCCGTGTTTGGATTCTAACACTGGAGGGCATGTTCTATTTTCGCATTTGTCTCGTTGAAGAGCATGCATGTTCAGAGTTACGAGCACATCGTGATGAGTCATGGTGTCTAGGCTCCGCTCGCATTTGGTTCCTATTCCCGAGGGATGCGAAATAAAGTGTTTGTGTCTCGCGACCCGGTTCTGCCGTTGCCGTGGCACAGTTTCTCACCTCGCGGTCATCACTTTGATCTGCGAGATCTGCACACCCTTTCTAAACGGGTTGTTGGATGTCACAGATACTATTGGGTTGTTATGACGATGAAGTGTGAGCACGGAGTCGTTTCAGCCCTGATCCTGCCAGATCGTGGGCGGAGCTATATTCAGCTTGGCTGTGCCTCTCTAATATGCATGTTATTGTGTGTGAATATGTTTTAATGCTCTGTGGAGAGAGGCTTGCGAGTTTTCAGCACCTAGAGTGGTTATGCGGAATGTCTCTTCCTGTGTTAAGCCGGAGTGTAGCCGTATGCAGATGGTTATGCTCCAGCCCAAGCTTACTTTGTTCTGAAAAATGGCGGTCTGAGGGCAACCATGTTCTAGCCTGGCTCCTTAACTAGGTTGGGTTCCCCTTGGCACAAGTTCTCTCGATTAAGTGCTGAAGTCTTTGTCTAGGAATCTGCTATTTGAGGATAGCTGTGTTCCAGCTCGGAGACTGCTTCCCTTTTTTAGGGTTTTTAAATGGTGATCTCCGTGAGCCCCTTGCATGGACTTTGCTGTCTCCCCTTCGGGGTTTTAAGTAGATGGCCCACTTCCGTGGTCTGGGCTATCTTCAGCCTTATCTGAGTGAACTGCTATTCGAGGATAGCTGTGTCCAGCCCTCTAGTGTTATGGCCTCAGCTTACATCAGGCTTTGATCGCTGACTATGATGTTTATGTGTTCGCTCTTTAGCGAATCATTTACTGAGGGTCTGGATCTCCCTCTTGTGAGCTCCTGGTCAATAACACGGTGCTTCGCTAACCTGGGACTGACATGGATTGGGGACCTCCTTAGTATAGCCATCTGAGCAGGGGCGGACTTAACCAATAAGCGAGGTAAGCGGCCGCTTAGGGCCCCGGGGAATCAGGGGGCCCCATCTGATATTGGCAAAACATATTTGCAACGTTGAGCACTGTAGCCGTTCAGACGTGAGAAGACGCAGAAGTGTTTAAGTTAGAGTCCACTTACCGATCAAAATGCCGAGTTTTTGTCATGTTCCGAATTCTGAAAGTTTGGGGATCATTTCATTATAACAAAGTGTAGATACGATGTAAATAAGAGATTCATTGTGCAGTGTAGAGCTTATTAATGGAACGTCGTGAGATCGCAATGAACTGAAGTGAGAGACAGCTATAGTGATCATGAGGGAGCGCTCTTTGCGAGCATTCTAGGCTGTCTCAGAACAGAGATATTCACCTCAGTAAAGAAAGTATTGTGTTTCAAGTCACAATTTTATTTATCTTGATGTTTCAAAATGACTCTCTTGTGTGCTTCTTCTAGGCGCACTGGCGTGAACTGCCGCGTACTCGTATAAATGCACGAATGCAATGACTGGAGATTTTCCCTTAATAATAGGTTTTATTTTCGATTTGTTTCTCGGCAAAGCCTACAGTATGCCTTCAGAGTTTCCTGGGATAATTTTATGTTTGTAAAAAGATGGGAAAGGTTTACAATTTATTAAATGGACAAGTGCAAGCTTTTTTTTTTTTTTTTTTTGGATAATGTCTTCATTTGTAATCTCAAAAAATAAGGTAGCCAAATTTGGCTTTAGAACAGCATCAGGTTGACAAATTACTGGTTGTGACGGTACAAATAAACTATAAACTTTAGCGAGCAAGCAAAATAAGGAAGGGTTATAAACACTTGGAATATGGAATGAGTTGCATGGGATAGTTATTGTATGGGGGCCCCAGACCTGGAATTTGCTTAGGGCCCCCAAATTGCTAAGTCCGCCCCTGCTTCTGAGGGTGGTTATATTCCAGCCATTGTCATGGTAGCACGGGCTTACCTGAATACAGTTATCTGAGGCTAGCTGTGTTCTACTGCAGTTGTAGTGAGCCCTCTTATGGAGTGGTCCCCTTTCCTAGAGCCTAGCTATCTGAGGATAGCTATGTGTTAGCTCAGTGATCGCTCCCCTGCTTAGGGTTTTAAGTAGCAGTCTCTTGAGCCCTTACCTAGACAGTGCTATCTCCCCTCTTTGGGTCGTAAGTAGACAGCCCACTCTTTGTGGTCTGGGTAGTTTCATTCGTTCCCCCTTCCGGTAGCCCTTCCTAAGTACATAACTATCTGAGGATATCTATGTGCTAGCTCAGTGACTGCTCCCCTTCTTAGGGTCTTTAAGTAGCGGCCTCTTTGAGCCCTTGCTTTGACAGTGCTATCTCCCCTGCTAGGGTTGTAAGTAGATGGCCCACTCTCTGTGGTCTGGGCAGCTCTGTAGGAAGGCTATCTCGGCTATGTTAGGCTATGTCCACAAGCCTTCATAAGACCTTAGGGACATAGCTATCTGAGGATAGCTGTGTTCTAGCTCAGTAGCTAATCTCTTTACCTGGGATTTAAGCTACCTGGTCTCATGGCATTTACGTACCTGGGTGCACTTTTTAGCGTGACATGAAATACGTACCAATAAGTACATATCACTGCAGTTTCCAAAATAAATGAACACTTTCACACAAATTTACAGAGTTACGATTAATAAAGCGTAATTTTCGCTCAATTACTTGAAGAATATCATGCTATGACTTCAAAACAATATTAATATGCTGGGAGATTTGAAAACTGATACTTTTGAACGTTAGCATCGCACACATCCAGCTTCATATCTATGGGTTTTCATAAATGACAAGTTTGTTCGGTAGCTCACAGAGTACGGAGACGGATTTAGGAGACAAGAAGCACCGGTTCGAATCCTGTGAAATTTCAGTTCGACAAAACAGTTAAAATCTGCATAAAAGGAAGTTCAAATGGCACAGTTGCATCAGCTAATACATTTTTATATCAGTTTTGCATTTGTTAACACTATCGGGTAGATTTAGGGTAGGATTTGGTGTAGGGAATATTTCCAACACGATAGAGCATTAGCGACAATCCCCAGATATTTTAATTCTAAACCGCTGCAATACGTGTCTGAAGCAACGTAATAAAAAAAACAGCAATACGTACCAATATCTACATAATAAAAATGTGCCAGGGTTCACATATTGAACCTGTGTTTTAGTGCCACTCATTTCTATTTCAAACTGCGGCGAAACGTGCAGCAAGGTACGTAAAACGTTGTCGCACAAAAAGTGCGCAGAGGTACGTATTTTTATGAGACCAGGTTGGATTTAAGTAGAGATCTCTTGAGCTCCTCTAGAGGCTTTCTAGTTAGCCTCTTCAGTGGTCTTGTGTATCCAGGCTAGTTCTGCTCACATAGCATAGCTATCTGAGGATAGCTCTGCCTTACAAAGGCAAAGGACCTTAACTCGCTAGAGTGTGAAACTGAGAAAAATGACTTTAAAGTTTTTTATTTGTCCAGCCAAATTAATTGGAAATTTGACAATTAGATGTTTTAGTAATGAAAATTATCTAATAAAAAAAATTAGCTCAAACTTGATTTTTACCCCTATTTGAAGTTACTGTACTCTGCCTTTGCATTGTCTGCAAAACATGAGAAGTCACACCAAGGCAAAAGACAGTAACTTCCACATTATCAATATTTGGTTGCTGATCAGCATTTACAAAATCGTAACATTAACACCTGTATAAAATCTAGTGATCACGGCTATCTCATATAGGATATTGCATAGAAATGTGACTATTAATTTTTTTTTTTGTTCCCACTTTATATTAGGTGGCCTTAACTACTGTGTACTTGCATTTAAATTAATAATTTGGTACAATGCACTTATTGTGTACATGCATGTTTTTACATTGTACTTATATTTTTAAAAATACCTATATGTAGTTACATCTGTAATTAATTTCTGTAATTACATTTATAATTACACTGTTGACCCATCCCTTACACCTTAACCCACCCTTAAACCTACCCACACCACCAAACATGTCCCTAACCTTACCCATATCCCACCTCAATAGCAGCAAAAGTGTTTTGAAATACAATATGACCACAATAAGTACATTGTACTTATTTTTTGATGCAAGTACATAATAGTTAAGGCCACCTAATATAAAGTGTGACCTTTTTTTTTTTTTTTTTACCGTAACAAGTGAACTAAAAGTTAAACGTGAGTGGATACCGTTTTGCAACCAATTTATATGCTATGCTCAGTAACGTCAAAGAATTCTAGACATCGCGTAATTGCTTTTATATTGACTTGAATTAAAATAGCCTAACCTAAAAGAATGACTTGTGGATTGATGTGAACGCCAACAAGCAGGAATAATGCTCAGAATGCTTGTGGATTAAACATCTCCGGCGACGTTCGTCGCGATGGATTGATTTTATCAGGTTACAAGGTAGGATATGGATTTAATTGCGAACTGTTAGTACCGATTTTATGATTGATCATGCTACATGCTACGGCATTCGAGTCCACACACTTCCAACTAGAAGCGACAGCCTGGTGAATAATCTGCTTTATAAAAAGGATAATGATAATAATACAAAAAAATCTTTAAAAGTTATTCACGATTATGTATTTCTGCTAAGGTAGTCTCTTTACAGTGCTTTGTTGGAGCTGTTTGGTAGATCGCGATCTATCTAATTCGTTTATAAAGTGCTTCAGTGCCAGATCAGTTGTATGAAAGTATACAAGTTACACCATAATTAAAACGCGGCAGATTTAATGGTCAGTAAAAAGGGAGAACACCTTATAACTCCAAGCCGGCACCGTAACTTCATATTGACGAGCAGCTAAACAAAGGCAGAATGCCATCACTCATTTTGAGTACTCCAAACAAAGTGAAAGAGCCATTAACTGGTGTAATACGGTGTTCTGCCTTGGTTTCTCCAGGGTTTTTCGAAGTTACGGTTAAGACGACCCATTATTTTCTCAGAAAAACAAGGAAATTGACTCAAGATACTCATGCACATGATAAAGGATGTCTTGAATGTCTAAAAAAATATCAATAACTCATTTTCGACCAAAATCGATGTTACGGTCTTTTGCCTTTGTACGGCAGAGCTGTGCTCTTAACTTGGGTAGGAAGTTCCCCTTGATCTATTCGGGTTTCCCTGTTTCTGCCAAGTTGCGTGAGTGGCCCGTGGCATCAGTGGCATGTCCCCTTTCTAAGGGAAGGCTAAAGTGTATGTATGTCGCTTCCTTGGTGCTCTCCCACCAGGTGGACAGGCATGCGCCTCGGGATTTCGTTCCCCATAGTGCCCCGTAGGGGGCGCAGCGTAGAGTTCCCTAGAAGGGGAACGTCTCGGGTTACGCATGTAACCATGGTTCCCCGAGAGGGAACGAGATGCTGCACCCCCTTGCCATGCCTTCAGCCTGCCTGTCTATGTCTCCTTCAGACAGCTAAGTGGATGATGTATTAGGCAGGTGCCCTTTTATACTTCCGGGCACCCCGCCTATGATGTCATGGGCCATGTGGGCCAATAGATTGGTGTTGTTTCACACGTGCTTCAGATACCAGTCATGCAGGCTGCATTCCCCACAGTGCCCCCTAGGGGGTGCAGTGTCTCGTTCCCTGTCGGGGAACCATGGTTACATGTGTAATCCTAGACGATTTGGAGCGCCTCAGGTGAGAAACAAATGCTTGTGTTTTGTTGTGTGTGACTGCCACTTTACCTTTGTAGGCCTTATACTTATATTATTTCTGCCTGACATAGACGTTTGTTCCAGGAGGAAGGACTGTGGTCATGTCTCCTTGTGGAATTGTGTACAGCATAAAATGCTGTTTGCATGCACAGAGTCTGAGAAGCTTTGCAGATATCCTCTTCTCATGGAAAAAAACATACCCAATGTAGTCATCTATGATTTTGCAGCTAACACATGAGACCTACCTCTGCCCTTACGAAAAAGAAATTTATTCAAGTGTGCTATTAGTATACTTCTTTTAAACTAAAAATAGGAAAGTATACTTTTAGTCCTACTTTTTATATACTTCTCAGAAATGGGCTTTATGTACTTCTCAGAAATATACTTAAAATGACATTAAAGTATACTTGACTTATACCAAAATTTAAATATATTTGAGCTACTTGTGCTCCTAGAATCTGTGTTTTCATTGTTATGTGGTAGGGGCTGCTAGTACACATCTTCTTTACAGAAATTCCAAAAAAACACGAGTGAAGAAGAGACTGAAACAACAGATGCTTCCACATGTAATCTAACACGATCATCAGACATAAAACAGCATCAGAACTGTGTAAAGTTGTGGAATGAAGAGCCGTAGTTCACTGACGAGCTAGGCAATATCGCGTTCATAATCGAAGACGAATCGCCTTCGCGGTTTAGCATAGCTTGTCAGTTTTGATGTGTATTAACTGCCGCTCCATCTGAAAGCAGGTGATGGCGATTTACTGCTAATCACGAAACCGGCTTTAATGATGAGATGCGCATGATAATCGAATTCGATTAATTGCACAGCCCTAACCTATATTCACTTTTAGTATAGTTTCAGCACAAGCTAAAAACATTGATGTAAACTAGTTGTGTACTCAAAGTTTACTACTGTTTACTAAGTTTACTACTATACTTTTATATACTAGAAAGTGGGCCAATTTAGTACCAAGGAGTATTGAAATAGTACACTTACAATTATACTACTAGTACACTGATATTTGCATACAACCCGAATTCAGGAAATGTTGGGACGTTTTTTAAATTTGAATAAAATGAAAACTAAAAGACTTTCAAATCACATGAGCCAATATTTTCCACAGTGGCAGATTCAGGTCCATATTCATTCATAAATTGACCATAAAAAGGGAGAGTGAGAGTGAGAGTGAGAGAGAGAGTGAGAGAGCGAAAAAAGGAACATTAAACATTTTGTTCATATTTAATAAACAATATCAACATCAAACAACAATCTTCAAGAGCAGAAATAACATTTGCATAATCACAAAAATAAAAAGCACTCATCAGCATGTGTGGATGTGAATGTAATGCGAGTGGGTGCGTGTGTAGTAATGTGTGCAATGGCGGCAGGGTATCGGTAGGCTACTGAACAAGTTTGCAGATGCGAAGGAAGCTGGAGAGTGTAGCAGGTCGTCATCAGACACCAGGGCAGGAGGATAAGCTGCACTGTTAGACCTTTCTGTAATTTCCACAGTTATTTACTGTATATCACCCAGTGTAATACTGCAAATTCCCTTTACAGTAAATAACTGTAATACCCTTTGCATCATGGGAATTTTCTGTGATGTCAGACCCCACGTACAGAGACTTACTGTATTTTTTAAAATTGCTGTATACTACTGTAATGGTCTCTTTGGCGCCATTATACTGAGGTCGTTTTATTTTCCTCATTTCTTACATTTGGATTGACACAATTTGCCCTGCACCATGTCTACAACGCCGCAACAGCTTGGGACTGACTACACTGGACGTGTTACATCGCTTCTAATGATTGGAAAATCCGTTTGTACTTCGGGTCAGGAACAGCGCGAGCGCTTGGAGTACATCTGTACATCAGAAATATACCGGGGCATCACTTTACTGTCCGCATCCACTGTAGATAATATATATAATGGGTTCTATATTGCTTTTTTATCGAGTCGCGCCTCGCCGCGCCACTCGCGTCCGAGGAAGACACGGAAGCAGCGGGGCAGCGCCGGGGATGAACCCGTGAGAGTGGAAGAGCTCCGGAGAACATCTGCGCTGTGTGTCGATGCACCTTACGAGAGAATAAGACCAGCAAGTAAGGTACAAATATATGTACGTTTGGTCTGGAGATGGTGCACCATGGTAAACATGCCCCCGTCCCTACTATTTTGAGACCTGTAGCAGGCATCAAATTTGAAATGAGCTCATTTTGTGCATACAATTGTAAGTTTTCTCAGTTTAAACATTTATGTTCTCTTCCCCAACGGAAAGTTCACGAGTTCACACTTCCGTATATTTAGCACTAGTAATGTAATGCGTATTTGGCGAGTATGGTAATACGCTGTTGGCATGCTGTCCTGGGGAAGGGCTCCGAGCTCGGGAATTGCCCGAACCCAGAGTACCCCCCTCCTAGTGTGTTGAGAACTTTAGTGATAATGGTGGAGAAGGGGTGGTGGAGGGATGCTGATTAACCGTCAAATGAATGGAGGTATGTCAGCTGTATTTATACCTGTGAATTGATTAGCTTGATTGCATACCACTTGTGTCTAATTAGGCTAAGTATCTGACGTGCTCCTCCCGAACTTTGTTAATGAAACATCATAAAATATATTTTATTATATATGAACGGTCAATATATTAAATAATTTTCAGTATACTGGTAATTATATAGAATAATACATTGTGGTAATATATTACAGTATACTGAATAATACATAAGGAATTGCCGGTGTTACACCAAATTCTGTGACCATCATATTCTGTGACCCTAGGATGTGCTGTTGTCACTGTTTGGCTTGAACTGTATCACACAGGCGGATTGGGCACGCAAACAGCGTACAGGTTCAAAGCGCACGTGCACATTGTATGAGCGCGTAATTACAGTCTGATCGCGTGCGCCGAACGAATTGTTAAGAATAAAGTGAACCATTTAAAGTGACTAAAAACATTATATTGTATTCCTTTTAAATTTAGCACAAAAACAATTGCTGTGTGTGCTTGTGTGAGTGTGTGTGTGTGTGTACATTTTACATAAATCCCTTAATGTGCAACAAAAACCTCACATGACTTTGCCTCAATAGAGGATGTGCTTGGATAACTGGACTCATTGTAATCATTAAGAGTTGGTTGTAACATTTTTAATGAACTGTTACAACTATCCCCACCCCAAACAGCCATGACATAGCTAACTGTTTTAGCATGTTGTGTTTAAGTTAGCATGAATGCAAAGTATCAAATTAAACTAGAGAAACGGTTACTTTAGGTTATGTAAGTCAAAAGATTGTATCTACAACACAATGATTGCTAGGCAAAAAATAATCTTAATGAAAAATATTGGTTTCTTTCCTGAAAATCAGTTTTTTGGTCATAAAGTGTTGCTCACATTCATAATACCACTTCATCTGTAACATAAAAAATGTGATTGGAGTGTATGATATTGATGACATGACCACAGCTCTTTTCTGACTTGTCAAACTGACCGTGTTACAACTAACCCTGTGTTACAACACTCCCCGGTCTCCCCTACCGTGTACTTTAAAAATAAATAAATAAATACACTAAAAACTTTAAAAAGTTTTAACATGAACTGTACAGCTTTTACAATATTTAACTGGCATTTATTTATTTTATTTATTCATTTTCTAATACTTTTATTGTCTCTCTTCTCTCTGTCCAGTTGCTCTCTCTCCGTTTGGGGTAGACTGAGTATATTTGAGACATGTGTTGAAACACCTTAAATAACTTGCATACACAAGAACCCCGAGCCGTGAGTTTTGCTCCACACATGTGTATTAGTGTTCTCTTTGATCGTGGGAAATTTGAAATGTGTGGGTCTTTCCACTCTGAAGATATCGGCAAAAGTTGTTGTTTTTTCCCAGGTGAGATTTTCATTTCACCATGTCCTTTCCACAATGAATAGCTTATTATTCTTTTATGATTGTTAAACTTAACATATATAATTGCAAACATTACTCTGTGCTCTAAAAATGGACATATTGTATGACATTGTGCCATGCAAGGTCTTTTCATAATCTAGAGAAACGTGCGAGCATGTCAGTGGGGTATGGTTTAGACACAGTGTATCAGCTGTACCCGGATTGGTGTCCTATTGCTTCACATGCTGTTTAGTTGTACAGTGTTATGATCATAGGATAAAAGTCACATTTACACACATACTACGCAAAATGATAATTGTGATATTTCAACTGTCTATTATTAATGGACATATTTTCTAACATGAATGTTAAAAGGAATACATAGCATTTTAAGAAATATACAAGCTGGTAAAGTGGGTACAGTTGAGACACTCTTTTTAGGATGCTATATGTATTATATACAGTAACAGTTCAATCATAGAAAATAAAATGCATACCGAGGCTGTGTGTGTTTGTGTACTGGTATTACCTACATTATGGGGACCAAATGTCCCCACAAGTATAGTAATACCAGTAAATTCACCTTATGGGAATATTTTTTATGTCCCCATGATGAAACAAGCTCATAAATCATAGTGTTAAATATTTGTTCCTATTTTGTTTAACTGAATCTGAATTAAATAAAGCAAATAAATACATGTATTTTTAAACTGTAATTATTTAATACTGTAATTTTGTAATTTATTACATTTGCAATAAATGGTTAGCCAGCTTTGGAGCATTAAGAATGGGTGTCTCAACTGTACCATGCTACTGTTTCAACTGTACACCATATGGGTACAGTTGAGACAAAAATGCACCTCATGTTTATGAGCTAATTGTGGAAAATATAAACTACTTATGGCTATTATCAATTAATGATATTTTAGTACACAAGCAAAATAAATATCATGTGAAAAATCACTTCATTTCAGCATCTAGTTTTTGTGTAGTGATGAAAAAAGCAGAAAGTGTCTCTACTGTACTCAGTCTACATGAGATTAAACAACTGGATTGTGTTTAATCTCATGAACTTTTAAACTGGTTTAATAAGCCTGTTGAATAACCAGCATTTCTAAACAAACATTCCACACAGTCACTTTAATTTTTTTTTATTTAAGAAGTTGTTAAAAATTTGTACAAACACATTCAAGAGTATACTACATGACACTTAAGGCTAAAACATAGGAAATGTTTAATTAAAAAATAAAAAAGTAGAGTTGTATCAATTTAAAAGTATTAGAAAATGAATAAATAAATACAAATTATTTAATGTAACAGTTGTACTGTTCATATTAGACCAAAATTCTTTCCTGGATAGGTTATACAGTAGACGAGGTTGCAAATTGCCAGAGTGAATTGACGCGATCAGACTGTAATTACGCGCTCATACAATGTGCACGTGCGCTTTGAACCTGTACGCTGTTTGCGTGCCCAATCCGCCTGTGTGATACAGTTCAAGCCAAACAGCGCCTCCTAGGGTCACAGAATACGATGGTCACAGAATTTGGTGTAACACCGCTTTCCATATATTGGGGAATATATGTCAACATATATGGTCCTCATATAGTCACATTTATATGGGAGTATATATATAAAACCAACAAAAGAGCAATAATATGCGAGTGCTGTGATAAGGCTCGGTTAGCAAGTATTTGTGTGTGTATATATATATATATATATATATATATATATATATATATATATATATACATATTTAAGACATCTTTGTTGTATTGAATTGATTGTCTTGTGCATACTATAAATCCATTGCATTAATATAACAATATTTCTTTGTAAAAACATTCAACAACTTCATTAAGAAATCAGTGAATGGTCACTCTCAAAAGGCTGACACAAAGGGCAGCTACTCTTCATGACTGTCAAAGTCAACATCGTTTGTCTGTGACTGAGAGAGTGCATTACCATAGAAGGCACGCACATTGGCACTCGCACAAATTTCAGAGAGCATGTTAAGCACATCCTTCCTTTTTGCATCTTTCACTGTGCTTTCATTGGGAAGCTGACTTGGCTTGAAGTTTGCCCACTTCTTTCCTCTCTTCAGTATTGAGTGATAGCAGTATTCTCCAGGGGTGTGGACTCGAGTCACATGACTCGAGACTTGATACGGACTCGAGTCCCAAATTTGATGACTTGCGACTTGACTCGACATAATTAAAGAAGACTTGAGACTCGACTTAGACTTTGACAGCAATTATATCATCAGTAATATCATAACTGAGATACGAAAAAAAAAAGAAAAGAAAAAAAGACATGATTCGTCTAGTAGCTATCTCCGCTCGTGAAAAGCCCTGCTCTGCCCGTTTGATCGCCGCCCAGCAGACACACGGAGCGGGCAGGAGCAACGACAGGTGCAGCAGCGATCACTGGTGCTCGCCTCATCATCACAGTGACAGCTGCTGTTAAATGCTAAACATATTCCTCACTTCTTTTGTTTGTCCGACACCGAGGTGCACCATGAGTGACGGATCCGCATCCCGCCACGACCCTCGCAGCTTTACAAACTCGATGTGCTTTAATTTTCATTTTTATTGGTAAACACCTCTCCAAGACCTTTTTTTGTTGATCAGGTCTCCACTGTTTTTGTTCAATCAGTTGCATATTTTAATTGCATGTGCATTTTATTTTATTTAAACCTCCATTAAGTTTAAAGTTAATGTATAATCAAGATTTAAATCTGAGTTTAAAGTTATGGTGCAAATATTAGGCTACTTAAATCCAGGATCAAAATGATGAGTTGTAAACCTGTAAAACCTGCTTCTTTTTAAAGGTTTAAAGTTTGGTGTAAAGTAATTATTAGATAAACCTTGATTTAAGCTAGATTTAAAATTAATTATTGCAAAAAATTAGCTATAATATATAATTATATACTTAACATTTAACATACAACATTTTGTCTTTGTTACTCTCAGTTATAAAGAATGGTAGCACAGCATTTTTGAATGACTGTCTTCATGAGTTTGTCTGCATCCATATTGCATGTTTCCTCTCACATGTAAAGTATGGTACACAGCAAATTCTGGTCTTTGGAATAAACTCCCTGGTAGTTAAAATCAACTCAATCTGAGTGAACATGCGTGACCATCAAATAGACTCTAGCACAGAGTTAAAATAACTCTGCTCTTGGAGTTGAATTTTTAAATACTATTTCAGAGTTAAAATTGAACTCTTTTTGGAGTTAAAATACTAATCCTACGGGGAGTAATTATAATATGAACTCCTTACCAGTGTTAAAATTCAACATTTAAAAAATATTTAAATGTAACACTTCTTAGAGTTAACATTTATTTAACACAATATAATGTTTTATGTGAAAATGACTACACTGAATGCCATACTCTTGACTTACTGCTTTTATTTGAGCAAATCCATAGATTAGGTTTAGAAATTCCATGCATGGATACACTTTGAAAATAATTGCGGTCATAAAATACTGTAAAATCGAACAGCAAAACATTTACATTTAATAAATGTAAGCAGCTAACAGAGTACCAAGAAATGTTTAATAGAATTGTACAAAACATTGCCAGCAACACATCACTGCATTATATAAAATCAAGCCTGCAGGTTTATACATTTAAAAAAAAAAAGTAGTGCAGTATAGGATTGTGTAACCTGAGGAAGACACTTATACATCAGATGAAGAAACAAGGAACGACTTGTGATACCAGGACACATTCCATGAATTGCTTTGAGGTGCCTGAACAAATGCAAAGCTGAACCAAAGGATAAAGTGCAGAGGAAACAACTTAACATTTTGGTTGAATAAGACAAGTACTGCCTGTTCAACAGCCTTGCTCTCAGCTCTTTTTGTCTGCAAAAATGTGTACAGGCATCATGATACTTCACACCGAAAACAAAATTCACAGCTCGTCACGTACCCAAGGATGTACATGACTAACAAGGCAAAACTTTTCTGTCCAAGACAAAGTAAAAGGTGGAGACCTGTGCTTTTGAAGTCCCTGAGGCAAGAATATATGGTTGAGGGTTTCCTTTAGTGGTCAGGAGATGATCATCAAGACTTTGGCATGACTGAAACACAACATAAATGTCCCTTTATAAACAATTTGTTTAAAAATAGGCATTAAGTACAATATTTAGAATAGGATAGTGTTGTCTTAACAAACCTTATGAAATTTCACCAGATGATATGTTGCCTCTCCAACACTGATCTTCTTGGGCCGCTTTCTTCCAGCTGATTGTGGAGTAAGAAGATCCAGCAGGACAAGTAGAGAAGCCATGTCACTGTCCCATTCTGGAGACAGAAAATAACAGTAGTTATTTCAAACTAGTCTGTTTATGGCATCTCTAAGTTATCCCTGTGTATTGTGCATTATAATATCTTAAAATTACGAACTATTAGTGGGGTAGTTATTATAGTTGTGCTGGAGAGCAAACAACATTTCATACTGACTGTACATGCCCAAAGCCAAGGGGACTTTTACTCTTCATGTACACCCATCATGTTTTTTTATGTAAATAGTAATGAACAGCATTTCCAAAGCATGAATTTACTAATGAGCTTTATTAATAGAAAAATCTAGTTAAAAAAGGAAAGACAACCATTCAGACATCTAATGTAACATTATATATATATTTTTTTACATAAAACTTCACATTCTCATTTAATACTTACCAGTCCTTTGACATTCAAGAAATGAGGAAACATTTGTAGTTCATCAGCTGATCACTGTGGGAGAATCTGTAGTGGAATTTACGTTACACAGTCTTTATACACCACTCAAGAAAGCCTTTGTTGCTCTGAATGTCATAGAAATGTAAATATAATCTAAGAGCGGTGTCAGCAAAACTATCATATGTTCCAATGTGGATATTCCCAGGGTCAGACAAAATAATCACATTACATGTTACTCTCACTACTTATGGTTAGCAGAGTTATATCTTCTGTCTGATTTGAGGAGGCACCAAACTCGGTCAGGTCAGAGAAGTCAGCAAAGTTCTTGGATGTTTCAGCAAATAGAAGTTCTGAAATACACACATTTTGTCAAGATACAAACTCTCAAAATATCTATAAAACAACACAAATGTTGTTAAATGTCCTACCATCATCAGTGTGGATGATAAAACACATTTCTTTGGTTGTTGCAAGTTCTGGAAGGATATCCTCATCCACCTCTATGCAATGGTCATCTGCGACTTTCAATGTATTCTTTGCTATCAGAAACGTCTGCTGGACTACACCATAACATCAACATATGTTATTTACAAAAGAAGTTACAAAAAAAAAATACTGTTACTTACTCTTTATTAACTGAATACTAAACATACTGTATAACTCACCTGTACTGAGAAAATCTGAGAAACAAACTTCTTCCAGTTTTACATACTTCTTCCCTCCATGTTGCACTTTTATCAAAATCGTGACCTGATATTAAAGAGAAAACATGTAATTTAAGATAACTGCTAATGTTAGTGTGATTGAGAATGCAACAAAACATGTTTAAGCTGAAAACCATGCACTCTCATGGGTCACGACTAAAAACGTATTTGTTATAGCTGTTACAATTCAAAACATTGCAGGCCTACACTTTCACGGCTCAACTATAGCCAGGGCAGACGCTGCAGTTTAGTAACCATGTACAGGTGCTGGTCATATAATTAGAATATCATCAAAAAGTTGATTTATTTCACTAATTCCATTCAAAAAGTGAAACTTGTATATTATATTCATTCATTACACACAGACTGATATATTTCAAATGTTTATTTCTTTTAATTTTGATGATTAGAGCTTACAGCTCATGAAAGTCAAAAATCAGTATCTCAAAATATTAGAATATTTATATTTGAGTTTGAATAAATGACCATCCCTACAGTATAAATTCTGGGTATCTCTTGTTCTTTGAAACCACAATAATGGGGAAGACTGCTGACTTGGCAATGATCCAGAAGACGAACATTGACACCCTCCACAAAGAGGGTAAGTCACAGAAGGTCATTACTGAAAGGTGTGGCTGTTTACAGAGTGCTGTATCAAAGCATATTAAATGCAAAGTTGACTGGAAGGAAGAATTTTGGTAGGAAAAGGTGCACAAGCAACAGGGATGACCGCAAGCTTGAGAATACAGTCAAGCAAAGCCGATTCAAACACTTGGGAGAGCTTCACAAGGAGAGAACTGAAGCTAGAGTCAGTGCATCAAGAGTCACCACGCTCAGACGTCTTCAGGAAAAGGGCTACCAAACCACCTCTGAACCAGAGACAACTCCACGCCGCATTGCTGCAGTAATTCAGGCAAAAGGAGCCCCAACTAAGTATTGAGTGCTGTACATGCTCATACTTTTCATTTTCATACTTTTCCGTTGGCCAAGATTTCTAAAAATCCTTTCTTTGTATTGGTCTTAAGTAATATTCTAATATTTTGAGATACTGATTTTTGACTTTCATGAGCTGTAAGCTTGAATCATCAAAATTAAAAGAAATAAACATTTGAAATATATCAGTCTGTGTGTAATGAATGAATAAAATATACAAGTTTCACTTTTTGAATGGAATTAGTGAAATAAATCAACTTTTTGATGATATTCTAATTATATGACCAGCACCTGTATGTAAAACATAAGGCTATCTGACAGACATAAGGCTGCATTACTGGATAAAATATATTAACGTTATCTCGTCGGCATTAGTTTATGGAAGCTGAACAGGATGTTTCTTGAGCTGAGCCACCACTTCAATTCGACGGCAAAACACTCATTTTCAGAAACACGGCAAATGGAAAGACGGTTAGCTAATGTTAGCTCGTTCACATCGAAAAAAAAAAAAAGCCCGCACAAAACACATGCTCGGAAAAACATCTTACGTTCAACACCAAGTTCGCCACGATCATTGACGTTACACAGTATATAATGTAACAGCTACGACAAAACATGTTTCTGTCAGAAAATAGTGAACATTTTGAAATTTTATATAAATATACGCTTTTACCTACCTCACGACGAAGTACAAGTCCTTTGTGCTGCAGATCCAGGGTCGTGTCGTGGCGCACTTCTCAACATTTAACTCCAGATGTGGTGTAACACGCTCCTGAACACCAATTAATGAACAATTAATCAAAATAAAACACAGCCAGGGAGTATCCCATAACACAAACTGTAGTCAGAGTTAAAAAATAAACTTCAGAAATCTAACTCTTTCACACTTTTTTGCCTAACTCCTGATTTTTCAACTCCAGAAATTTTCTGTGTAGCAGTTATTTCTTCTAGTTCTTACAAAGCGGTTCTTTCTGCCTTTCTGCTCACGTTTTTAAATCTGTTTCATTGAGGTTCCAAATAATGGCTCATTGGCTTAGATATAACACCTAGAAGCATATATTATTCTTATGCACACATGCAAAGTATTGCAGCTGTTATTTCTATGAAATTATGTTGTCTTTGCTATTCTGTTTCTAATAAAATAGTTTTTTTTTCACTGCTTGTCCTATTTTGGCACAATCCCTAAATTGAACTTGAGTAGTTTTACAAAGGGCACCCATCTCACATGAAATTAAACTATGTAAAACATATTCTACCTGACTTCCTGATATAAATTACTATAAATTTGATATGGGAATTAATACTGAGACACTACTTTGGTGAATAACATTAACACCACTAACTTGGGCAAAGAGCTAATGATTTGTTTAAGACTTGAAGCTAAAAGTTGAGGACTTGCAACTCGACTTGGACTTGCCTATTTTGACTCGGGACTTGACTTGGGACTTGTCTGTCTTGACTCGGGACTTGACTTGAGAATTGAATGCAAAGACTTGAGACTTACTTGTGACCAGTGTTGGGGGTAACGCGTTACAAGTAACATGCATTACATAATAATATTACTTTTCTGAAGTAATGAGTAAAGTAACGCATTACTTTATAAATTTACACATTAATATTTGAGTTACTTTTTTTTTTTTTTTTTTAAAGTAAATGATACATGCATCCCGCCTCAAGCTAAACAACAAAAGCTTGATTTCAGTTCACCTTCACCAGGTAAAACAAATAGTTCAGCTGAACTCAACAAATTGGTTGCTGCTTTTATTGTTGAGGAGATGCAGCCACTGTCCACTGTGGAGTCGCCCACATTTCATGATCATCAGCAAAATCTCAGTGACAGGCAAAAGGACGGGGGGTGTGCTGCCTGATCGCAAAACCTTTACAAACTTTTTGGACAATGCATATATGGAAATGGAGACAGACCTAAAGAAAACTTTTTCCGACCTGGAATGTTTCCACCACTGCAGATCTATGGACGGCTCAGAATAAAAGTTTTCTGGGCATTACTATACACTGGATCGACCCTGCTAGTCTGCAACGCCAAAAAGACGAATTCGCGGGAGACACACGCGCAATGCCATCACAGCGGAGAGAGAGCAAATTCACAGCTCATTTGCTCTTTGTGGTAAGATCACTGCCACGGACAATGGCGCAAACTTTGTAAAAGCATTCAGAATGTTTCAAGCTGATGATGATGATGATGATGAAGCAGAAAATAATGAAGACGAGGTCATCTTTATAGACTTGCACAAAGTCTTACGGGATGACAGTGAGACCAGCGAAAGGTATATTCTCTCTCCACATCACCGTTGTGCATCCCACACCCATAACCTTATATGCACAAACGACACAGTCGTTAAATTTTTGACAGCGAAGGCAGATTGCAAAGCAGTGTACAGACGTGCAACTGGAAAGTGTTCAGCCTTGTGGTCAAAAGTTAGGAGATCAACTGTGGCATCAGAGATTCCTCTGATTCCTGGCGGAATTCAGCAAAAGAGAGTTGCTGGTCCCTGCAACTACAAGGTGGAACTCGTTTCATGATGCGCTTAGCAGAGTCACAGACATCCCCTTAGTGGACCTCAATCAACTTTGCACTCACCTGGACATCAGATGCATTACGGAGAGAGAATATCAGTTCCTAAAAGAATACTGCAAGGTTCTGAAACCTGTCTGTATGGCATTGGATATGCTACAAGGTGAAGATGACCGTTTCTACGGCACCCTTCAACCTTGAAATCCTGATGGCCTAAATCTTGGCATTGAAAGAGGGCCTGTCCCATATGATGGCTGACCTCCCCGACCTCATAGTTCAGGTAAGTCTGTTCAGTAGGCTATTGTATAATAATAATAATAATTATTATTATCATCATTATTGTAGTTTTATTTTGTCAAGTCACTTTCAATAGCGCTTTATACAATACAGATTGTTTCGAAGCAGCTTTACAGTGACAACAGGGAAATAATGATTCAGTGATGCAAACAGAATTAAATTCTGCTGTAAAGCAGCTCTTAAAAAAAAAAAAAAAGTAAACAGTCATTATTGAGTTGAAATCAGTTCAGTGCTTATTTAGTTTCGTTCAGTAACTGAAGTTCATCAATTATGAAATGAGTTCAATATAGCTATGAGGCAGGCATGGAGAAAACAGTTATGTCATCATCCAGCTCAGTTTAGTTCTCATACAATAGTGTCAGTGCATTCAAGTCAATATGTTTATGTATATGTTAAGTTTAATTCTACTTACTTTTTTTCCTGACATAATTTTAATTAATCTGGTACACTCTCAGAAATAAAGGTACAAAAGCTGTCACTGGGGCGGTACCTTTTCAAAAGGTACATGTTTGTACCTAAAGGGTCCATTTTGGTACCTTAAAGGTACATATTAGTACTTAAAATGAACATTTTTTAACATAATAGGTACAAAAGTGTACTTTTTGAAAAGAAACCGCCCCAGTGACAGCTTTTGTACCTGTATTTCTGAGAGTGTTTGAATGCATGTCTATTAGTTTATAAACTCTGTAACTTATCTAAAATTCTCTTTCAGGCTATCAAGACACAGTTTAGCACCATCCTTGACAGTGATGAAGCTTTGCTTGCTGCGGTAACCCTGCCAAAATTCAAGCTGTGCTGGCTGAGGGATGAAACCAGAAAAGACACCATCAAGATGACTCTGGCAGCACAGTGTCGTGCTCTCACCATTGAGATACCACAGAAAGAGCCACTGCAGTCTCCTAAAAGCAGAGACCATGAAAATGACTTCTTCGCATTTCCTGAAGAGGAGAATCAACATGACAAACAAGCAAATACTGTGGACATGGAGATATGTGAATACCTTAAATCAGCTGATATGGGAAATTTACATGATTTCCCCAGGATTTTGAAGATCTTCTTAAAAGCCAACACAGCAACACCTTCCAGTGCGCCAGTTGAGAGACTGTTTAGTATTGGAAGTCTCATCCTCACTTCAAAAAGAAACCGTCTCACAGACCAGCGTTTTGAGAGATTTCTCCTGCTGCGCTACAATCATTACTTTGAAAATAAAACCTAGATGAAATAGTGAACTTATAGTATTAAGATAAGAATACTCTAACACACACAAATGTGTGTTGTTGTTTTTGTTTTCTCATTGCATTGCAGAAGTGATCTGGACTTTTTGTTTGTTTGTTTGTTTTTTGCATTAAAAAAAAATAATAGTTTGAGGACACTTAGTAGAAAACTCAAGAGTTTTGGTCTATTGGAATCAACTTATACTGGCCATGTCAAGCAATTTTTCAAATTTTAAAGCTGAAAGAATTGTTTAATTGGGGATGTTGTTTGTTCTCTAGTATCATCTTACTGTTCTCTAATAAGTTATTAAACCTTTTAAATGTTTAAGATCTGTCTTTTGCCTTAACATAACTTATTTCATAATGGTAATTATCTAGCCTATATTACACTCTTTATTATCTCAATGGACAGTGAATTTACTTTATGTAGGCCATAGCCTACCAACACAAAAATACAAAAGTAACAAACATGAATTTCAACTTTCAATAATCTGTAATCTTAAGAGATCTTTTATATGGTATGCATAGCTCTGGGGTCAGAAAGTTCTCAGAATATAATATTATTCTATATATGTGTTTTTAATAGAAAGGTGTAGGTTATAAAGGTTATAAAATGTTGTTGAATGCAAAACGTCTCAGTCAAAAAAACACTTGCAAGGCCTGAAAGAGATCAAGTCTCAGCCAGGCAGAGGCGGACAAAGTACACAACTCCATTACTTGAGTGAAAGTACCGATTCTGCTGGTCAAACATTACTCCATTACAAGTGAAAATTGTAAAGACAGATTTTTACTTAAGTAAAAGTACAGAAGTACTTGCTTTTAAAAGCACTTAAGTACCAAAAGTAAATTTCTTTTTTTTTTTTTATGTCAATGCACTGTTTTATTATTGTTGTATATAATACTTGCAATACCTCTGAAGCAACTTACAATACATTACACTAACTGAATACACTGACTAGCTTGTAGTATCTTTGGAATAAAGAGCTTTTAGAATGTTAAAAACCTATGGGAAACAAATACAACAAACAAACAAACAAATATGTAACACCCCTACCCACCCCCACAAAAGCAGGATGGTAGTGATCTCACACAGCTCTGACAGTGTGTGCACACATCTATGTGTAGCCATTCATCCACATTTGAACAGGGTGGACAGTGAAATCCTGTAAATACAGAGTGATAAGGAAGAGAAAAAAAAAAGTCAAACCTGCTTTAAAACCTAGCAACACAACTGTAGCTGTATAACTTCACAACAGCAACACTGCTTTAACAAAAAAGCAAAACAGCAAGACTTATTTGACATCAAAAGAAAAGATTTAAAAAATGCTGTCTAATCGCTCTCGCAGTACTTTGAAGTCACACACAGAATGTGTCTGAAAAAAAAAAAGTGTCATGTTTTAGAGAAAATACAATTAAAAAAAAAACACCCACTGACTTTCAAAGCTGCTAACGACTTTCTACTTCGAGGACCTTGGTAGAAATGCAGTGGAGTGAAAAGTACAATATTTTATTGACATAAGTTTCCAGAAAAAATAATACTCAAGTAAAGTAAAGCGTACTTAAGTACAATACTCAAGTAAATGTACTTCACTACTGTCCACCTCTGCAGCCAGGTAAGAAAAAAGTAATGCAAAAGTAACGTAACATTACTTTCCATAAAAAGTAACTAAGTAACGCAATTAGTTACTTTTTTTTTGGGAGTAACTCGATATTGTAATGCATTACTTTTAAAAGTAACTTTCCCCAACACTGCTTGTGACTTGCAAAACAATGACTTGGTCCCACCTCTGGTATTCACTGCTATACACAGCCTTGAATCCCAGTTTGTCGTTCCTCAATTCCAGCATTCTTGCCTCACTTAGCTTAAATGACTTCTGTGCCTTTACAAAAACCTGTGTTTCCGCCGTGAAATCATAAGCCTTCCAGTGTTGCCCGTAGATGTGAACATTTCCATGGTTGCACAAAATTTTGTAATATTCCATGGACAGAAGATTCATGTTTTTGTTTTGACCGAAACAAGAATCGCTGAACAATCGCAGCCTTTGAGCGCGGTGAACAGCACCACTCAACTGTTGACGTAAACAGTGGTCCAGAGCTGAAGCAGTCATGTTGCTACCTTTTCTATTCTCATGCTCCATCCATGTGTACAGATGAACATCATCCACTGCTTGCTTACTGTCCTTCCCATGGTGAATAACACCAAAGACATACAAATGCAGCTGTCTGGAATAGTATGCCTGACCAATGGGGGTTCTAGGGAGTGTCAAATTCTGCATCATGTCAAAGCAAAGAGTCACTGAATCACGATCTACCTTCCCCAGCAAATCATAGAACACCCGTGCTCATCTCCTGTGTAAAATGTAGGATGTGGACTCACTGTGTTTCTCTTCTTCAGTTAAGCTGGGGTCTTTAACTCTCAGTTGAAACCTGCTACATGAAGAGCAGGCATTTGTGGCAGGATGCCCAAATCCAAGGCTGAAGTGCTGTCGAAAAACAGTATAATACAGGGAGTAGCTGACTAAACCATGATTTTGCTGGTCGAATAGGTATTTCTAGCCAGGTGCTCCCCTTCTTTCATAATGGCTAACCCTATACGTAAACGTTTGGATATGATCCATCACAAGCTGCTTCTTGGCCTCATTTTCAGCCACCTTACGAGCACCCACCCCTATGTTCTGCTCTGGCTGTAGCATTGAGTGCATAATACTTTGCCACTCAAGACACACAATCTTTGCTGATACCTGCAATGACAAAAAAAAAAAAAAAAAAGACATTTATTTGTTTGTATGTATGTATGTGTTTGTGTGTATGTATGAGTGGCGAGCGGTGACTTTTTTTTACAGGGTATGCTGAGTGCTAAGATTAAGACATCTTTTTTTATGATTTCGTCGGGTTAGTTTTGCATCAAACACAATGTAATTTTCGGTAAATCGAGATCTGGCAGCAACAGCGCATTTTTCCGCTTGGGCGAGCGCTTCTCCGACAGCTTACCTCGCGCATGAAATCACGAGCATACCAGCAAATCACTGAGAACGTGCTACTGGGTATAGACGGTTTCAACGGCAACAACATAAACAAACATTACTGCGCATGCGCGCTTTTGTGGCCCTAACTTAACTTCCGGTAGACATCCAATTACAATCAGTAACAACAGCTAAGTCCCTCTAGAGTAGATTATGTTTTGATAACAAGCAAAATATGTTTGCTGTGTAAATCAGACGGACTGAGATGCAGCGATAACTACTTGGAAGGACTTATCAAAAATGCAAATTCATTCTCTGCCAGAAGGAGGCGCTTTAAAGCGGGAGAACTAGAGGTTCCCCCGGAAACAGCTGTTGGGCTTTACGTTACGCAAAGCAGCGCTGAGCTTACAAACTCTGCTTTATCAGGCATATAACTTGCTAGATGAAATGAAAATGACATCGAACATTTTCTAAAGACAGTTGTCCTTCAGAAATACAATGATATAAAAACACCTGCGCCTCGTTTTGATTTTTAAACGTGCATTACGTGCTCATGTTTATTCAACGAAGCCATTTGGAAAATCGGTCCGTTTTGATATCGTGGCAGGTCGCCACACATAAATAAATATACTGTATGTGAAACACGTCCCACAGCACAACAACCTGAGCCCAACTTCATTACTCATCACTTTAACTTTAACTGTGTTTGTAGCCGGCGCCCTGCACTAACAAGACCGATAAACAAACACAGACCAGAAGGTAACTTCCGGCCCGATGAAACTGTCACCCACACCTTGGATGACCTGAGGGTGAGTAAATTAACATAAAATTTTCATTTTGGGGTGAACTATCCCTTTAAGTATGCTTAATAAAATAAAATAAACTTGAAGTATATACTTTTAGGTAAGGGAATTCAAAAGACGAACAGGATGCTCTCTGCAAGACTGGTTTTGTAGCCCAACTTGCTGGTAAAGTGAAATCAGGTTGCAGAGCAGTTCCTTAGCAAATTAAAGAAAATTAACTACTTCTAAATATTACCCTTCCATCAACCCATGTCTTCCTCATAAGAAGTATCATACCCCACCACAACAGTCAGAAGAATGTGAGAATACTGGAGGCCTTCATAAGAGTCTTTGTGTCTACATAAGAGTGGTGATGAACATCAAACACCAGGCTGTAAGCAAAACTTCACGTATTCATCCAAATAAACTACTTAAGAGAGCTCAGAAACCTGCACTCACTCGGCTCACTGTCTGTTGATTTTTCACTGGATAGTAAGGTGCGGTACGGCTCGGTATAGCTTGCTTAAATAGTACCACCTCGGTTGAGGTTTCAAGCAGGCCGTACGATACTAAAGTTGGGTGTTAACATTGCAGATCACTGATTGGTTAGAGAGAATCGTTACTACTAGCGTCATTGGATGTGCGACATGAGACACTACGGCCGTTTCTCTAATGGAAGGCTGCATCCTCCGGAAGTCGCATTTGTAGGCTGCATATGTCACAAAGAAGATCTTATTTTAGTATATATTAAGTTATAAATTATAAAACCATTATTCTTAGTTATGTGTAAAATGTTGTAATATGCGTTTGACTCGCAAATGTAATGCTCAGTTAACTGAAATAAACCAGGCTTGATGACGTATGCAGCCTACAAATGCGACCTCCAGAGGATGCAGCCTTCCGTTTGAGGAATGGCCTAAATCCGCTGGATTTAAATAGTCAACAACAGCCACTGCAGTATCTTTCGCATGACTTAACTTGCTTTTAAAAAAAAAAGGTTCCTGTGTCGCGCATTTGTGTCTCTTTTTGTGTGCGTTTGTGTCTTGCATTTGTTTTACTGGATTTAAAATCACATGGTATTGTTAAAACATTATCAATTTTGTCTGCAGAGTCCATCATCAGCGGCCAAAAGAAATCAAAGCGGCTTGATGTGTTTTGTCAAAACAGTGCAATGTGCCGGTGTACATTGAAGATCAGGAGTAAATTGATAGAATCCATTCTCACCTGACTTCAATTCTGGACAGCACAACCACACACACCCACAAATTGATTATGGATGTCCTTTTACCACCCTTACAAAAAAGTAGTATACTTCAAGTTTATTTTATTAAGTATACTTAAGTAAAGTCCAAGTATATTTTTAACCTCTTAACTGTCACCGTCCCCTCTGTGGGACACCTACGTTTACTTCACTATTTTACAATTAAATCCTAATCTAATCATGACAAACTATATATCGTTGGAAAGGTCTAAGACTCCTAAATAGGTATTTTACCACTTAAAAAAAAAAAAAAAAAATATGTAAGAAAAGTAATAGATTAATTTATGATGAGTGGACCTGAAAAATCTACATCATGACAGGAGTTCTGACCTTTGTCACAGAAAGTTTTCTTAGTTACCTTTTTCTCTATCACGTATTAGAAATCATAAGAAATTATATATCATTTGAAAACTTAAAATCTCAAAATTCATCCTTTGAAACCCATTTTAAAATCAGACATTGCATTACCATGGAAATGGTACATCAAAATCATGTTACAAAATGTTTTTAATCATGAATTATAAAAAATTAAGTTTGGATAGTGTACTATAATGTCTATGTTTAAAACTGTGAGTGACAGTTAAGGGGTTTTAAGTATACTTTATTTAGCAAGTATACAAATATCAGTGCACTAGTAGTATACTTGTAAGTGTACTATTTCAATACTCCTTGGGACTAAATTGGCCCACTTTCTAGTATATAAATGTATACTTTTAAGTATAATTTAAGTATAACAGTATTAAGCTTTGAGTACACAGCTAGTTTACATCAAAGTTTTTAGCTTGTACTGCAACTATACTAAAAGTGAACTTATAGGTATACTGATAGTTTACTAATTAAATACTTGTAGTCTCAGTAAACTACTAGTTTAGTAGTTTTATAGTGCAAGTATACTCGTAAGTTTTCTTTAAGTGAACATCATACTTTAAGTATACTACTATGTCCCTATTTATGTATTAATTTGTATATATTTTGTTATATGAATATCTGAACATACAAAACATCAAAAGAAAGAACAGGGTATCTGCTTGTAAACAAAAACATTTTATTGTAGTTTCATACATTCTTTTTTTTAAAACACTTGAATGTGGGTAAGTTTCATAAATAAAAAATAAAGAAAAACAAAAAGCTGAAAAAAAAAAGACTATGAATTGGATTCAGAATGATAATCAAAATGTAGATCAAAACCCCAAAGCTTGACAGTCATTATTACCTCTTCACTGGTTGACATTTTATTCCATAACGTTTTTTTTATTCCATAAAGTTTATCTGAAACGTGAGACATGACCATCGCTCTAAAAAGATTTGTTTTTGTGGTTAATATAGAAAAGACACGTTTGATTTTATTGCGAAAAACTAAACATGAAATCACAAGCGTATTTGGGGTGTGATCAATCTGAATTCTTTCTCTTGTAGTCCATTATCTGTGCTCTCCCTTTTGTGGAAAATCAATGGGAGTCATTAATAAATGGTGTTAATAAATAATTCTTGTTCACCAAAAAAGCTTTATTTTTTATTTTTTATTCATTTATTTTTTTCCAGTCGCACCGTGGTGGCTTTGCATACTGTGCTGTCACCATGACAGCGATGTCACAGCTTCAAACTGAATGTTCACAGTGTCTCATTTGTCTGCTATGTTCAGTCTGCAATACTCAGTCTGAACATTTGACTTGAGTAATATTCAGTCAATAATCAGATTGTCTGGTTCTCAACAAGCCCGAGCCAACATCATTAGGGTGAACACAAATTCACCAACTGAAAATGGAGGATAACAAAGAAAATATGACCAGCAAGACAATCAGAAGATTGTCAAGACAGAATATCAGGGCAAGTGCAATAAGAAAGTCATTGTATCATTTGTCAATTTAAGCATATATTAAAATAAATTAAATACATTATTCACACAGTAAATTGTTTCCATTGAATGTGTCATATGAGTGTAGAATGTCAATGTTTTGTTGAATGCTAAGTTGTTTGTATTTGCAGCACTAGGCCTTGCAGTCAACATTGATAAGGAGCCAGATGCTCTGTTCAGAGCTAGCCCAGCTTTGAAAGGTATCATGAAATACTTCAATTTCTAGTTTATGACTAGTTAATTAAAAGGAAAATGTTTGTCAAGGCAGGTGCAATGAGAAAGTCATTGTGTCATCTGTCCATTTGAGCATATATTGAAGTAAATAAAGAAAATTATTATTTAGGCAGTTAATCGTGATTCGTGCACAATGTAAATGTTGTGTTGAAAGCTAAGTTGTTTTTAATTGTTGTTCTATGCCTTGCAGTCATTCTTGATAAGGCGGAAGATGCTCTTTTGAGAGCTAGCTCAGCTTTTTAATCATAGCAACCATTATATTGATATGAAGTGAATTTAATAGTATAAGTTTCTGTGCTCTTCTTCTTTTGCCACAGTATCTGAGACCTCCACCATCTCTGAGACTGACATCACCTCTGAGACTGACACTACCTGTTCTCTATGGAAGAGATTTCATGCAGCAGTGAAGTGCACTGGAGCAATGTTGAATGCAAAGCCCTGGCATTCCTTTTCAAAATCATTCCAAAGTGAAAAGCAATGCTGTTATAGTACTGTCTCTCACTTCCAGTGCTTCTACGACTGACACTGTTTCTCAACGAACCTGAACCAATGTCATCAAATGATGGCACAACTGTGTGGCAGTCATGATTTTGGAAAACATTGTTTATTCCCACAATAAATATGGAAATTATTTGTTTTGTTCTTACTTGGTTTGCATTACCATAGTTTTAAATATGTAGTCATTTATATTTTGAATTTGTAAAGTCTGATTGAAAGTTTGGGTCAAGGGTAAAACAATAAAATATATATACATAATAGGCATTTGAATACATAGTAGACATTTGAAAAATAGCAAAAATAAATGATCAAGGCATGGTAAATGTTTTAATAAGACAGTTTTATTGTGATCTTCATGTAACATGAAAACGTTTTAATTAAAAATCAACTTCAACACTTCGAGTTTAAGAGTTAGCTTTAATAAAAATCAGCCCCTGGGTATTAAAAGAAAAAAACATGTCCATTTTTGTAATTCATTGTTACTAGAGTCTTTAGGAATTATTGTGTTAAATGAGAAGCCCTTAAAGCATTGTTAGGAATAAAACAATTCATAGTGTTGTATTAATTAAATTAATCAGTAAATGATTAACCAGAAATCTGTCTAATAATACAGACAAATCAGAAAGTCCCAAATTTCATCCCTCAGAATGAGCACAGGAAAAACATAAGTAAGCTACTATTTAACTGGCATTTTCCTCACATACACACATAATGTGCAGCCTGTGAGATATTTCTGACTTTATGAAGTGGAATTGTAGTAGACAGCCCAATGAGCCCCAATGGAGGTGAGGGCAAATCCATTCTGACGACCGCTGATGAAACGTAGTTCACTTCCATCGTGGGTCGGGTAGAAGTTAAATGAAAGTCCAGAAGGTTGCCCCACTTTAAAAGAGCGCCCCTCATTAGTGACAAACATTAGCTCACTGACGTAACCAGAATAATACTTTCCAGAGACCTGAACGAAATGTTCATTGTCGAAGAGTGTCATCTGCCTTTCATTGCCATAAGACTTCATGCCAACCAGTTCAGTCCAGTTACTCTCATATCTCAACTGGATCCTAAACAGATACAGTATGTGTCGTTACACCATAAAAAAAAAAAATAAAAAAAAATACAGAATATAAAATCAGAAATTAGAATGTTGAATATGCTGTAAGAAATATAAAGTATATGTTTCAAAATGGTTTTATGTGAGGTAACCAGTCTAATAATTACGATGGATCAGGTTATTTTGGACTTCATAATATGTTATCTATTGTGTAACTGGTGCTTGGGAATACCTACCCATTGATGTAGTTGTAGCTGTAGTAGTATCCATTGCTGGGATATTCATAAACTCTGACTCCAGTGATGCGACCCTCGTGTGCAGTGGAAAATTCGGTTCCACTGCCGTCCCCAGCAGCAGGGGAGTATGAGTAAAATTCAGGTAAAGCTGAAAAGGTAATTGATTATCAGCTGTAAGTGACTGAAATTAATTTTCAGTAATCACTAAAACCATTTTTTGGTTCCAACTGAATCCATTATTTTGACTGTTTTAGTTATACTGCTCAAAATTGTATTATTCATTGTTATGCTACATTTAATGCCTATTTCTAATAGTGCAGAACAAAATAACAGTAATCACTTGATGCGTAATCATTTAGTCAATGTTGATTTATATATTGCTCTATATTTGTATTGAGCTAACAGTAGTACTCACGCATAGTCATGCTCATGGTGCAAAGGGCAGAGAGTACCACAAAATGATGCAGCATTTTTAATTGCTTAGCTGTCCACTGCTCTTATACAATCTAGAAAGCAAATTGTAGATTACTATTGTTTAAGGCAGCAAATAACAATGAATTATAATTTGTTTTTAAAAATAAACATCTAATTTTACTGTATTCACAAATAAATTAATACATATGAAGAGTTCGTTTGCAAGAACAGATAAATCATGTTTTCATATATAGAATAAAAAATAAAAAAAACTTTTAAGATTATTTATTCATTATGTAGTGTATCATATTGTTAAATGTTATATGATGCCGTTACCTGTAGTTGAGCCTGAGAGGGTGTTCTTTGAGTAGGATGGTTAAACCAAGCCTTCATTTATACTCTCTTGCTGGTCCAGCCTCTTCTTTTCATTCTTTTAGATGAGGAATGTTTTGGGACATTTTTTAAAGCTTCATGAGTGTCTCTGGAAGGAAAATATTATAAGATGGAATTTCCTTGTTTGTATCATTTGACACCTGACACATTTTGGCAATTGATACTGTAAAAGGATTTTTTATTTTTTTCCCAAGGACTTTAAGTAAAATATTTTGTGTTCTAAAAAAAATTGAACAACCAAGCATTACAAAACTCTGACCAGATTTGCTGATCAAAACTCTTTTTATCAAAATATTAAAATGAACTGATTAAAAAAATAAAAAAAAAATCATTTTTTTATACTAACCATTATCTCCTCCACACTCCCCAAACTCCACCCTATTTTATTTTAAGCATTGTTAAAAATGTAAAATATTATTCTATAAAAAAGAACAACAAGTTGTGAAAATTATTGAAGAAATACATTAAACATGTTGAAAATAATAGTTTTTAGTCATTGTGTGCATGTTGGTGTCAGCCGATTGACAAGGGACACAGAGGTAAGTACAAACAATAGCAGGTTTATTGGACAATGGCAGTGGAGTGTAGCAAGGCGGAGAGTCCAGGTGAGTGTGCAGGGAATGGAAATGTCCAAGAGAGTCTTATCTGAGCGTAACCAGTTCTTTTTCCTATTCCAGAGGATCCAGTGGGAACAATAGAGCGAGGAGACGGTGGAGCACAGGAATGGCTGAGGACACAGATCAGAACACGGGAACAACTAGGAGATACACAAAGGTAGGTGAGTCAGGTAAATAACATATACAATGTTTGAGACCAGACAGTGACGGCTTGGGAGGAGTGCGTTGATATAGTGCTCTTGATGAGTGGAGACAGGTGGCGGTGCTCAGTAATCAGGTGATTGTGATCTGGTAAGTGTCGTTGGTGGTGACTGTGGTGACTGTGATTCCCTGACAGTTGGTCCCTGAGTAATACTCAACTCACAACATTTTGAGCTTATATATAACAAATTAAACAAAACATTCTGCTTCAGATGATACCAGTTCTGTCACGCAACATGCATTACCTGATTACAATTCAGATTATAACTCAGAAGGGAAATAATATTTTTTGTGCTGTAAAATCTGTATATTTGTACATGAGGGTGGGTTTGAAGACAAAATATGCAATGTAAAGTAAAGGAACTGAATGTGATTTGAATTGGACTGACCACATTTGGTCATGTATGACAAAAGAGGGGGTGGTGCATTCAAAATCCAATTGTTTTAAACAACTGCAGAAATTCCCTTACCTGTGGCCTGAGATGCAAGAACTTCAAATTGAACAATATTGCTGAAAACTTATGGGTTTGCAAGTTCCCATCATGCATTGAAGCTTAAATAAAGCCACGTTTGTTGTCTTTTATTATTATTATTTGTTGTTGTTGTTGTTGTGTTGTGTTGTGATGTTAAGAGCTCATCTTCTTACATTTCTTGAGGTTTGTCTGTGAAGGTCTATGCACAACCTTCTATTTAATTCAACCTTCTCTTTTATTGTGCTTTCATAGTAAGTGATAGGACTCATATCTGACTATATACATATGGTCACCAAAATGAGTTTTTGGTGTTGCTAACTTAAAATTTGTTAAACAAGTACTCTGTAGTTGCCTTGATGAATTTACTGGTTGAATGAGGCATTTTGCATTTAGTGAACAACAAATTCAAAAATAAAACAAAAGCCGTGTTACTTTGTTTTTTAAACAGTTTGTGGTACAGTAATTAAGAACCTAGAAATCTTTATGCTTCTGGTTTTATTGATTTTTTATTTTTTTTTGTTCTTCTCAACAATTCTCTTTCCTCTCAGTAATTGTAACGTTACGTGTCTGCTAATGAGGCGCACGACGAGGAGTAGGACAAAAGAAAGTATTTTATTAATAATCCACAGTAGAATTCCAGGGGCAAGGAGTAGCAAAATACATATGGCAAACTTATAATAGCAGACAAAGAATGATGGGAGAACACAGGCTTTAAATAATCAACGTAAATCGAAGGGGGAACAGAAACAGGTGAGGAGTTAATTAACCAATAAGGGAACAGAGGAAAACTGGGTCAACATGTGACAGTAATTCATATGTTTAATTTAAAACAACTTGCAAAAATAAAACATCCAAAACTTTCACTAAAACAAAACCATTTACACAGCTTGTAAATGTAATTACTTGTCTCCACTTTTGCATGACAGACAGTTTACAATGTAATCTCTTTGTTTGGGGTGATGTTTTGGCTCTGCATTAAGGAAGTAACTACAGGGAACAATATAACTTTTTGTTGCTGTTGAATCTCTTATATTCTCTCAAGTGTGCAGTTTTTTAAAGTTTGAAATAACTATAACTGTCAGTATAAAAATAACATTTGTGAATTAATTATTCAATTTTATTATTATTATTATTTTATGTATCTTAAAGACTTAATGAAAGCCACTATTTTTGGTCCTGACTGATTTGGAGTGAGCTGATGTCCTCAAGTATTTACCAAAGATATAGGTGAAAAAAGTTTTTATTTATTTATTTATTTATTTATTTTGTAATTGATTACAATTAAGTAGATAATAATAATAATAATAATAATAAACAGCCTAAATGCATAATTATAAATACATACTGTAATATGTATATGTTTTATGTATTTATGTATTTTTTCATGGTTCAGAACATTGCTTTGGATGAGTCGCTAATGTCACGAATACTGCATTTAAAGTATATTGAGTGACTGGGAAAGGAGATTTTGCTGTAATGTAGGAAATCTGAAAATCATAAGTACAGTATATTTGTCCTGTAGGGTATTGGGAATACTTGAGTTCACTTAGCGTATATATATATATATATATATATATATATATATATATATATATATATATATATATCTGGTCACACTTTATATTAGGTGGCCTTAACTACTATGTACTTACATCAAAAAATAAGTACAATGTACTATTGTGTTCATATTGTATTTCAAAACACTTTTGCTGCTATTAAGGTGGGATATGGGTAAGGTTAGAGACAGGTTTGGTGGTATGGGTAGGTTTAAGGGTGGGTTAAGGTGTAAGGGATGGGTCAACAGTGTAATTTTAAATGTAATTACAGAAATTAATTACAGATGTAATTACATAAAGGTATTATTAACAATATAAGTACAATGTAAGAACATGTATGTACACAATAAGTGCATTGTACCAAATGATTAATTTATATGTAAGTACATAGTAGTTAAGGCCACCTAATATAAAGTGGGACCATATATCTCACATGAACTCACACAAACTGATATAACATAAATGAAACTTACTAATGTTTTCTCTCCACAGATTATAATGTTTTTTTCTTTTTTCTTTTTTGCTGTTGCTTAAAAAAAACTTAACGTATAATTTCACAATTAGAACATTTGAATTTTATACTGTAAATTACAATCATTTTATAATTATTTTCTTTAGCCAGTGAATACTGTGCATTCTTGTACAGTATTTGTTTTGGCAATGGTTATACATTCCCTCTTGTTTGTTTTCTTTGGGGAATCGGAACATACATAGAGATGAGTTGTTGTTGTAGCTGTCTGTGTTCTTGAATAGGTCATTGTTTTGTGGCATGTTAGATTGATTGCTCGATTGATCAATTTCATTTTCAAAATCAGTGTGGCCTTATGTGGCCTTATCTGCCACCCAGATTCCATTCATACCCTCTACTCTTTGAGATTGTCTTGTGTAACTTTTGCAGATAACATATTCTTGTGAAGGGGATTTGTCTACTTCCTTTTACTGTAAAAGTAGCTTAATGACTTTTATCTTTGTTTATCCATCAACCCTGTCAATCATGCATTATCAGCATTCAGGTTGGCAGAGATAGCCAGAACTGTGTTTTTCTGGTTTACCTCTAAGTTAATGCTAGCTACACTCTGTCTACACTGTAGGTCAACAGTTGTCTTATTTATATTCTTAAGGAATTTTAGGAGAAGCATCTGAGACAAAGTCTTCTGCGCAATGAAACAACTGAGCAATACAATTTTCCTCGGGTTTCTTGTACAGCACCACTGCTGTGCTTATCATATTAAACTCTTATTAATTTGGTGAGAAGTTGAGATTTCTGTATTTTCTCAGTCAGTTAGATAGGTGTTGTACTTGTATGATTGAAAATAACCTACTGGTTACTTTCCCAAAATGGCCACCAAGTGAACAATATCAAAAAACACACAACAGTTAAAATGATAATCAAGTACTTTACATGTGCAGTATGTTGGTCAACACATCCAAAAATGTGTACTTCTTTAAAGCATGACAAAAGATTATTAAAACAATGATTTAAAAATGTGAATTTATTACAAAGTGCATTTAAAAAAAAAAAAAAGCATATATAAGTGTGACAAGAAATTAAATACTGTACACTTATGTGGCATTTAATTTAATTAATATTGTTAGCAAGCTTTTAAATCTGAAGTACAGTATAAGTGTACATTCAATGCAATGCATTTATTAAGGGTACACAAGGGTTTAATGAATTATGTTTGTTTTACAAAACATTGTTTGAATGGACATTTTAGTCTTGTTGTACAAACTTCATTAAAATGACAGAAACTTTCCATACAATTAGTTTATTATTTAATTTAATTGTATTTCTTCTGAGCTCTTTCTTCACCTCTTCTTTCATCTGTAATCACTTGAGGTCTTGCAGAATACCCCCTACTCTTTGAGATTGTCTTGTGTAACTTTTGCAGATAACATATTCTTGTGAAGAGGAATTGTCCACTTCCTTTTACTGTAAAAGGAATGACTTTTTTCTTTGTTTATCCTTCAACCCTGTCAATCATGCATTATCAGCATTCAGATTGGCAGAGATAGCCAGAACTCTCTGGACACTCTGTCTACACTGTAGGTCAACAGTTGTCTTGTTTATATTCTTAAGGAATTTTAGGAGAAGCATCTGAGACAAAGTCTTCTGCACAATGGAAAAAAACTGAGCAATACAATTTTCCTCGGGTTTCTTATACAGCACCACTGCTGTGCTTATCATATTAAACTCTTATTAATTTCCCCATCTGTTTGCATCCATGCTTTTTGGCATATCAGTCTGAATGCCCTACCATTACCTTAAATTCGCTTTTGAAAACATTTGTTCCAGAGCAAGATGACATTTCAAATGTCTATAAACCGCTTTTTCACTGTTGGACTGCCATTAGTAAGAACCATAAGGTCAGGGGCGGAGTGGGGCTAAAAAGTAGCTCTGGACTTTTTGGCACAGACTGGTCCACCACACCTGGTCCGCAACACACCACACCGTAAACCCACCAGCTCATTATGCACAGAGCAATTTTTAACACTACTTACTAACATTACAGAAGTAAAAAATATATCAATTTTTAAACATTAAAATTCTTATCATTAACATTAATGGATGACGGGCATACTTCCTTACATTACAAATGGGCATTTCTTGCTGTATGTGACAAATAGCAAATAATTTAGAAGAATTTTTACACATCTCTTTTAGAGGGACAGTTTACTATCACCAATGTTAAAGTAACATCAGTCCATATGACAGAATGCTCTGCTCAAGAAGAATGTAGTAAAAAATGTGGACTGTTTTTATGGTGCCCATCTAATGGTCCTTCAGAAATTATTCTAATATGCTGATTTGCAGCTCAAGAAGCTCATTTTTGATTATTATCAATGTTGAAAACAGTGGTGCTGCTTCATATTTTTGTGGAAAATGTGATACTTTTATTTAACAAGGTTGAATTGAACAGATATAAGTGACAGTAAAGATATGTATACATACTACAAATTATTTAAGTTTCAAATAAATTCTGTTCTTTAACTTTGTATTCTTTAAATAATCCTGAAAAAGTTAAAGTATCACAGTTTCCACAAAAATATAATAGCCTAACTAGTTAAGCAGCAAAACAGCATATTAGAATAATATGACCAAACCTGCCACTTCCCAAGGACACATTCTGCACAGAATTTCTAAATTGCCTAAAATAACCAGGTGTTGGTTGTTTGTTCTGCACCGATATTTATACACAGAGCAAAGCCTTACTACCACTGGTGTAGCAGGGAGACCGTGCCAAATTAGACAGCTTCAAGCTGTTGTGGTCACACTGTGACAAAGGTCATGTCTGTTGTAGACATTACTATCCGACAAGCAGGTAACATTATTATTGATAACATAGTGGACTCATCAAAAAATACATTGGCATCATCTGTATTAAAGAGAAAATAATCACTTAATCCAATTTTTAATTGAATAAAATAGCCTTGACAGCCTTACTTACTGGAGTTCCACAACAATTGACTTGATGTAAAAGAGGAAGCAGGCATTTGGACCAAAGCACTGTGAGGTAAGGGAGGGGGACTCAAATTGTTTCTAACCTAAAAATGCATTTTCTTTCCCCATTTACGTTTTTGTTCCCTAGTGAAAAAATAGTATACTTAAGTACAATTTATTTGTATGTACTTTAGTATAACTAAATATATTTGCGGCAGACTATAAATTGGTATACTTAAAGTCTGCTAAATTGGAACAACTAATTTTGTACTAAATGCATTTTAGTTGTGCAAAAGCAGTGCTGAAGTTCAACTAAAGTTGTAATAAATATACTTGTTTGTGCTAAAGTGGAACTATTCCAAGTATACTTAAGTACACTTTAAGTATACTCTTTTATTTTATTTTTGAAATGCAGAATTCATTCAGCATAAACTTCAAATGTATTTTGGTGACATTACAATTGCAACTCAAATACACTGTAAAAGTGTTGAACATACATTAATAGTACACTAATAACAAACTGAGGTCATACTATCCCTTACTTTTAGTGACTTTAAAATGCATTGCAATGGCATTCCAAGTAAACTTGAAATGTGCTAATGGCACAATTATTGTGTGCTTCAAATGCAATAAATTAACCTTTACAAATAATGGTACAGCTTAAGAAATTGCATTTTACTAACACCCCCAGTATACCAGTCAACTCAATTATCCAGAGGACATCAACGGAACATCAGGCAGAGACATTTGAACATTGGCTGAAAGAAACACCACAGACTGGACTCGAACCCTGGTCGCTGCCACACACGTGCACTCGCTTTACCAGATGCGCCACCAAAACAGACATGCGCTGTGATAAACAGATAATTCCGTTAGTTGGTGGAAGAATGTGACCGTACTGCTTATGTTTCAGTGCATGCGGAAGGAATAATACCATCCGTAACATCTCTGCCCATTGTCTCTGCACGCTTCAACTCTGCACTATGCGCTACACAAATGTTAATGTAAAATGCAATGAAATGTTTTGGAGGTTTGATGGTCTAGCAGTACGCTGTGGATTTATATGTGACGTGTGAATTGAAATTATTTTAATACATTTTGTTACTTTTCATGTAGTTAACGTCTCTGAATTTATTTCACATTTTAACTTTTTGTGTAGTTTCGAGGGCTGGTCAGGATCATTTTAATAATTCGCTTAATAATTCAGAATATTTTGACAGCCCAAAGGACTGCAGTCCACATTTCCCAGTGCAACGTTGTCATTGTCGTACGGGACATTAAAGAACCATTAATGGAAATTGTGTTGGTCCAGGTGCATTGGAGTGTATTGGGAATATACTAAAGTAATAATTCTTCTGATCAAGTTCGTGAATTTCTTTCACCATTTCAAATCCATGATATGTTGTTTACATACTTTTGTAATTACTTCTATATGTGACCATGGGCCACAAAACCAGTCATAAGGGTGTATATATCATCTGAAAGCCGAATTAATAAGCTTTCCATTGATGTATGGTTTGTTAGGATAGGACAACATTTGGCTGAGATACAGCTGTTTGAAAATCTGGAATCTGAGGGTGTGAAAAAAAATATTGAGAAAATCGCCTTTAAAGTTGTCCAAATTAAGTCCTTAGCAATGCATATTACTAATCAAAATGAAGTTATACATAATATATATATATATATATATTCACGGTAGGAAATTTACAAAATATCTTCATGGAACATGAGCTTTAATATCCTAATAATTTTTGGCATAAAAGAAAAATCGATCATTTTGACACATACAATGCATTTTTGGCTATTGTAAATATACCCTTAATACTTAAGACTGTTTTTTTTGTTTGTTTTTTTTGGTCCAGGGTCACATGTGTGTGTGTAAAGCTGCTTTGCAACCATGCACTATTTGAAGTGTGGTTAAATTACTGAAAAGGTAAAGTTCATAACTATACAAAGTACTGCATCATTATGAATTATAATTTCTTGCAACTCAAAACATTTCATCTATACTATTTTTATACTCCACAAGTAGAACTCAAATACAGTGTGTTGTATTGTACATTTAATCATAACAGGTCAACAGATGATTCAGCTAAAATAAATTACTGAAGGATTACTTCAATATTTAACAAATTAAATAGTTTTATTTACAAATCCCCCTTTGTTACATTTGCGCTGTAGGCAAAAGTTGTGTTTGGAAACTTTGCCCTTACAGCACCTGTTAGCAGAAACATACTGGATGTTTCAATCCATTGCCCAAAAAGAAAGTCGAAAAAGTGCCAAATCTGCAAAACAGATTCCCAATGTGCACTCTACCGAGTTCAGATGTTTAGCAAAAGTACAGCAAAACCGATTGTTGGTGAATTTCAGAGCTCATGAAAGTATAAGGTGAGGAGACACTGACTTATCAAGCCCCCTTCACGAAACATACTGTAGCCTATTGTGGCAGAGTGGAAGGACTACGCGACTGTAGCCTATTGTGGCAGAGTGGAAGGACTACACAAGGAGAGCTCAGTTTAAGCCCCAGAGGGTGGATCTTTATTGATAAAGAAGTGAATACGTGGGTGGAGAAGGTGCTCTTGCTTGCAGAGGTGCTCTTGCTTGCAGAAGTGCCCTCACTCGTGTCCAGGTGCAGGTGAATCCGTGTGGTGCTCGAGGAGATGCTGATCGGTGACACACTGCTTTCTGGAACAGAATAGAGAGAGAACATTAGTCTGCTGTCTCATGGAGAGGCTTCTCTCCCTTCGTCTGTGAGCACGCTGCTTATGTGCAGGCTGGTTAATGAGCCGCAGGTGTGGCCGATCAGCCTGTGACGATCTGTGAACAGGTGCTCCTCGTGAGTTTCCAGGGCAACGCCGATGTGGACGCTCGTCACACTATATTTAAGCCGATGTTAAAATCACATTATTAAAATACTTTAAGACACTATTAAGGAGTGAAGGAACAAACAAATATCAATACACAGAATGTGATAGTGTCTATTTGTCTTAGGTGAGAACTCATACAGTGGCCTTGTTTACTTAAATGATATGACAGCATACAATACAAACAATCCCCACAGACATACATTATATGGCCTTCATACAGCTACAGGATCATAAGATGAGTTGCTTCATTCATCCCTTATTGACACTAGTTGTTGGGCTGAGTGAGCATGCACATGTCATTGGGGTTATGAAGCTGCGTACGTCCTCTTTCAAAGGTTTCGTCCAGTTAGTTTATATGGGTATGTATGTGTGAAAATCAATTTTAACAAGTTTTAAACATGTTGTAGATAGAATTAAGAACCTAGCCAGTGTACTTTCTTAAATATGAATATATATATATTTCATCCTTCCCCAAATTCATTTGTAAAAAGAACAGTATTTTACAAATGAATTTGTAGTGCACTAACTTTGTGCTTGATGAAAGCATGAAATAACTACATTTAGAATGTATTTTCAGTTAGTATAGACATGTCAATCTATTTTTAGTATACTTATCATGAAATAAATATATTTTAAATACAATTAAGTATATTTATTTTTCACTAGGGTTGTTTTACTACTTACACAATTATTTAAAGTAGTAAACATTATTATTTCCAATACACAGCGTGATTTTTAATCATATTTTTAGGGGGCAACCCTCAGATAGAGGGAGGCTGTTCTGTTTTAAAACCATAATATACATTTCACAGAATATTTTATATTTACTATATCAACCTTAACGCATAAGGTTACATTAACAGAAGACATTTTTGGTTTCCTGGAGGTGTGTTGTTTTTGAAGAATAATGGGGTGTTTGTGTATTTTGCGTAAAATGTGGTTCTATAAAACGTACATTTACTTAAGTTTTTACAGGCACTAAAACGTACAATACTTACGTATTTTCAGCATTTAAACGTACAAAACTGACGTATTGACGACATCTAAAAATAAATCCTCATGAATATTGAAATTGCGGCATTAATTTTATTATTAGTTGTCATATCAATTACCTTGTTTTCAATTGCATCATTAAATAGTTTACTCGTTTACTTAATACGAAATGATAACATTTCGATCGTTTTGTTGTGTGATTTCTGCTGCCAGCTCGTTTCCAATAATAGTCCTACATAATGTTAAACAAGACTTCACTTTAAACCTTAAAATAAATAACATTTGAAATCGTAACCTTTACTTGTCATGTACTTTGTTTGCCATGAGCCACATAAGGCGTTTTCTCCGACATGCTGTGACTGACAACAGAACTATAAAAAAAACCCCACCAAAACCGCAACATAATTACGAAATGAAACGATTTTATTCGTGCGCTGTAATCCAGATCTTCAGAATCCATACGACTGCGAGGAACAGACCCAAATCCAAGCCTTTATTCGACGATCTTTATCTCCATCCCGAGCAGCAAGTCCAGCGACCGTAAACAGCAAAGCCCGCGCTGACTGACGCGTTCGTTACGAATTCAAATGTTGCCGCTTCAAACGACAGGATAATCGAATGCTCATTGGCTCTCGCCTGCATTCGTCACAGATTGTGACCTGCAGTGTTTTACAGTAGTGTCACAAACCTACTGTATTCCGCCAGAGAGGACTGCCGCTGCAACGCATCGTCATTTGGATTACTTTTGGTAGTGCTTTTGACATTTTTGCAATAAATAAATGATTGTAATTGTATACCTGTCTGTCATGTTTTTCTTATACTGTACAGACATATCTGTTTAGGTTTAGATGCAGGAGTGGGATTAGCGACTATAAAAACATTTTTAATGCTATATTGTTACTAAAATGGTTATTTTCCTGCATGTTTCGGTCAATTGCGTTTTATATCCTTTTATATTCCCTATAAAATGGGTAGGTTTAGGTTTGGGGGTAGGTTAAGCGGTCTAAAAGTCCAAATCGCTTATACATAAAATTATAAAAATGCATTGATTCGAATATCTTAATGATATAAAAGATATGTAAATATTTTTACGTTTTTTAGCTAAAAATAAGTATCGATTTGTACGTTTTAAACGTTGAAATACGTCTAAATTGTACGTTTTAGCATCAATAAAAACATACAAAAATGTATGTTTTGTGTTTGTAAATGTTACGTATTAATACCTACGTATGTCACACCTCATCTTAATTTACTAATTTCTTTGTGGCATAAACTTGAGATGTATAATTACAATAGTAATTATAGTACAACAATAATACAACTTTTACATCAGTTATAAAAGGTAGGTAAGAAAACTAAAATCTCATATTTTACTGTTATTTAACACATTGCAGAAAATTATAGACTTCACAGGTAAGAACATATGGGATTAGTGCTCTTGAGCAATATGATAAGTAGACAAATCAACAGATTAAGAATGAAGAAGAACAGCCATCTCATTGTCTTTAGCATCACCAGCGATGTGCATTCAAGTGTGAAGTATGTTCTTTATGATGGAAGTCAATCAAAAGTGCCAAGAAGGCACTTCGAAGTCTAGAATTACCAGTCAAGAACTGTGGAGAAGTAAAAGATTTCCTCATAGCTAATGAGGAAATCTTTTTTCTTCATTAATAAGTTTACCTTGACACATTACCTATTTACTAGGCAAGATAATAGCCTTTCAGCAGAAGGGTTGTCTACCTCTGATCTATGTTATGACAAAAACTCATTCCCTAAACATAAGGAAAAATATTTAGATTTTTATTTGTATTTATCATTTCTATGTGTCACATAGAAACGAGATTGTGTTTCACACGTCCACAGCTTACAGTTCAGTGCATTATATATATACATATATACACATAAACAACAACAACAAATAAAAAAAATACATACAATTATTTAAAATACTAAAACATAAATATTTAAAATGCTATAAATGTGTTAAAAAGAATTAAACACAATAAAGCCACAAACTCTGTGTAGGTTTAGAACGAGTCAGACAAAACTAAGATTCGATCAGAACATCAAAACATGAGGAGCCGAAATTCCAGAGAGGCCCCAAGAAAACAGGACAACGTCATAAATCAGATTCCTAGCTCCGACCTCTGAAGGAAGCCTAACCAACAAGCCTCTTCCAGAACAGCTTGCAACATTAAGACAAAAGGACACTTATTGATAAGTCCAACGCAGGAAGGAGATTGTCACATTTGGGGCAAATAATCAAGATTAATGGTCAAAGAGATGGCCATCACATGTGTTCCACGAGAGAAATCACAAGCTTCTTTAGATTGACTTTTTCTCCCATCCATACAAGACAAAGACTGAGACTGAAATTCTTTAGGAGACCTTTTAACCTCCCTCTGGTCTTCACCGAACATATCCCTATGTCCTACATAGAACTACACAGAGACTTTCTTTTTCAAATGCACATAAAATCATCCTAAAAGGACATTGCTAGGCATAAAACTATATTATGTATATAACCACACATTAGACTATTATGTTTTAAGCACATATTATGTATGTCTTTTTAATAACTATTGAGTGACTTTAAGGTTTATACATGTTTGGTATGTATGAGTTTGACAATTCTAGCTTGAAATGTTTCTTCCAATTCATTCTTTGTCAGATGTATCATATTCTGGTTATAGAAATCACATCCAAAAGTATACTTTGCAAGAGTGTGTAAAATTCGGACCATGTGACTGATAACATGCTGATTTATGATGGAAGGAACAACCCTAGCTAAGATAATAGCCTATCTAATTGGTCAAGACACCAGATGGGATGTGTCCAAAAGCCGAGTTTAAAAACTCAGGACACCATCAAACCCCCCCTTCTCTCTTCTCTTCTTCTTTTGCCACCGCGTTTTGACGCTGCTTTTTAGCGCTCTTTGAGCGTGCTCTGGCCTACAGGCCAGTTGCTACTTAACACCACGATGAAAAGAAAAACCATCTAGTCTCTTTATATCCTTTCTTTCTTTTATTTTAGTTTCTTTTCCGTTGTGAGTTTCGTGTTCCCAGTTTAAGGGAACTTAAACTGGGAACACGCCACGCCTTGTCTCCGAGTTCAACTCGAGCCTGTGACCGCCTCAAAACTTCAACCAGACCAACTCCGCATCTCCAGCCAACGCCCAAGTCATCACTTCAACGACTACTGAACTTCCAGCCAATCAGCAACTTGGGAAACCCCTTTTCCTGCAATGACGACGACAGAAGGGAATCCCTGTAACACAAAGGCAACGCAAGCAAGTAACCTCCAGGTCTAACTGAGCTGGTGCATTTAATATAAATCTTAGCCTCATTGAGAAACTCAATGCAAGGGTTAATTAAGTGATTGATGGTTGTTCAGGTCTATGCAATAGCACATATTGCTATAAACTTGGGATTTCAAATTCTCATTCTCTAAATTCATCCTTTCTCTCTTTCTGCAACGTGTGAATGTGTGAATGCATGTATTCATGTGTTAGATTAGTTTATGTCTTAGGTTTATATAAATAAAGTCTTATTTATATTGAAAAGATAAGTATCTTGTGTTTTGTGCTTACAAGTTAATGTCTTAATCTGCCGATCTTGTTACTGTGCTTATTAATAGTGTTTTCACTATATTTTGGATTTTAATATCCAGTGCAGAATTAATGTTATACGGCTCGTTCAGTGAATCGCCGGCCGACTCAGTGATCAGCCGCAAAACAGTCACTACGTTTACATGGACATCAATACTCCGATTTTAATACGATTAAGACAATACTCTGATTAAGAGTCTACCATGTAAACAGAGATTTTTGATTACCTTAATCCGGCTAAAGTCATAATCGAAGTAAACAGAAATCGAATTAAGACATGTGGAGTATTCCTATTTTAGTCACATTATTGAAGTGCAGTACAGACATGTAAACACATTAATCAAACTACTACTGTTGTGTAGGACTTTTCGCCGCATTTTGCGACAGGACACACACACGGCAGCGATCAACCGTTTGACGGCAAATAAAAGAGCTTCAACACCGCCGTTGTCTGTATGCGCATACAAATAATTAACTGCACTTGAAGCTTTCATAAAATTAAAAATGAAACACCCAAAACTATATATGGCATCATCACAAAGACGAAATATGTTTATACATGAAATTCCAGAGGGGACGTCGGATGGCGTTGCGTGGTGACGTAATGACGCATGCCATTAATCGATCTATGTACTGTAACATGTAAAACGGGAACATGAAAGGATTATTCTAAAAGCAACTCATGTAAACACCTTAATCATAATATTGTCTTATTCAGAATAAGGTAAATAATTAGATTACTGATGTCAATGTAAACGTAGTCAGTGATTCTGTTCAAATTCCCTATAAAATCATAAATGATTCCCTTTGAGCTAAATTAAATTATTTACATATTAAACCCTACATCTGATTTAACAGCCTAATTGTTGTAGGAAGAAAGCTATTCAACAGCCGAGTTGTTCTGGTTTTTATGCTGCTGTATCTTTTTACTGACTCCACAATCCATAAAATGGATGTGTGCAGTCCTTCAGGATGCTACCAGCTCTCCGCATACAGCACTTTGTGTAGATGTCTTGTAGCTGTGGCAGTGAGACACCAATAATTTTCTAATAACTCTCCTCCGCTGTACAGCTGCAGAACCAGGACAGTAGGTCAGCAGACTCTCTACTGTCCCTCTGTAAAACAGGGTCATGGCTGGGATGTGAAGTTCCACCTTCTTCAGCCTGCGAAGAAAGTGAAGGCGTTGTTGGGTCTTCTTGATAAAAGCTAAAGGTGTTATCTCTGGTAGTCAGCTTGTCTGTTAGATGGATCCCCAGGAACATGGTGCTTTGGACCCTCTCCACCTCAGAGCTGTTTATGATCAGAGGGACATGGTGATGTTGGCCAGCCCTCCTGAAGTCTATGACCATCTCCTTTGTCTTATTGGTGTTGAGGGCAAGGTTGTGTGATGTGCACCAGGCTGTGAGTTTCTCCACCTCTTTCCTGTATGCCAATTCATCATTGTTGGTAATAAGGCCGCCAACAGTGGTATTGTCTGCAAACTTGATGACATGATTGCTGTTAAAACTGGCAGTACAGTCATATGTCAGCAGCGTGACCAATAAAGGACTCAGAACACACCCTTGTGGCGTACCTATGCTCACAATTATTGTTTTAGAAGTTAAACTGCCAACTCTGACTGTCTATCGTCTCTGTCAGAAAGTTCATAATCCACCTACACTCTCCTGAATCCAGACCCAGCAGCAACAACTTTTCCACCAGTTGTTGAGGCAGGATTGTATTAAATGCTGAGCTGAAGTCTATTAGTAAAATCCTGGCATAGGTGTTCTTGTTTTCCAGGTGTGTCAGTGTGAGGTGCAGCAGGGTGGAGATGGCGTCCTCAGTAGAGCAGTTCGCTCTGTACGCAAACTGAAGTGGGTCCAGATTTGTTAGAAGACAAGACCTGATATGACTCATTACTAGACGCTCAAAACACTTCATAGCAATGGAGGTCAAGGCTACTGGACGATAGTTGTTCATTGAGGATGGATTGGGCTTTTTTGGGAGTGGGATAATAATAGAGCCTTTTAGACAGGTGGGTACACTGGCCTAGCTGAGAGAGATGTTAAATGCGTCACAAAATACATCCTTTAATTGCTCTGCACAACCTGGGATATGGTCAGGCCCAGCAGTTTTCCGTGGGTTGATCTTAGTGAAGACCCTCTTGACGCTATCTACTGTCAGCTGCAATGCCCAGTGAATGGAAGGCTCTTCCTGCATGTATGCAGCTCCGATGTTCTTAACCTCAAACCGAGAAAAAAATTCAGGAAGAGAGGGGTCATTGTCCATTGCCTTTGCTGTAGGCTTATGGCCAGTGGCCACTTGAAATCCCTGCCATAAGCACCTCGTATCTTTGGTGTTAGTAAACTGAGTGGACAGCTTCATCTCAAAGCCCTTTTTTTGCCTGGCGAATGCTTTTTTTCATGTTGCTCCTTGCTCTTGCAAACCCTACTGTGTCACCAGATCTGAATGCAGTGTTTTGCGGAGCAAACTTCACCTGTCAGCCACGGCTTATTAGTAGAGTACACCTTGATAGATTTTTTAACAGTCACATCATCAATGCACTTGTTTATAAAACCCAGCACAGCTCCTGTATATTTCTCCAGGTTTATACAGTCATCAGATGTTGCAGCATCCTTAAAGATGCTCCACTGTGTGCATTCAAAGCAACCTTGTAAAGATGAAATGGCCTCCTGTGGCCACACTCTGATTTCCTTCACTGTAGGTGGCTCTCTTCTCACCCACAGCCTGTACGCAGGCCTTAGTAGTACAGTTAAGTGGTCAAATAATATAAGTGTATCCTTACTGTGCCAAACGACAACAGGGCACAGGACTGCATCATTAACACTGTACTCTGTCAATCAAAAATGTGTAGGTTATGTACGTAACTCAATTCCCTGAGAGGGAAACAAGATGTTGTGTTAGCTTTCGATGCTATGGGAACGCTTCTGTGTGAGCTGGTTCAGACACTTATTGAGCACAGACTGTACTTCAGGTCAAGGGCCTAAATTTCATCTAACAGTACCCCTAAAAATAAACAAAAATTTCTCAAGAACATGATACAGTCAAAATTGTACTTTTAAGGATTGATATGTGTACACAGCATGTGTACATAGCATGGGGCCGTGTTTAAATATGAGTTTGCTTCATTATTAAATTATTTTGCATCCTCCACAAAATATTTTAGGTTTCGTCTGGGACTGAGGACGTCTCGTATTTAGATATTCAACTCCAGCAAGCCCACTGATCTGCCACTTAACATCATATTGAGCAAAACTCAATATATCGGTAGGTCTACAATATTAGTCTAATATCAGTTCACACACATGCTTATCGCTGTGTTAGTTGTAGTGGGTGACTTACTATCCAACAAGCTACAGTATTAAACAAGCTAAGCTAGGTAACCTAATAATCGCTCATAGAATATTACATCGGATATCATCATTTTTTTGTCATGACTAATTTATTGATGATTCAGCATCATCTGTATTAAAGAGAAATAATCACTTCATCTGATGTTTAATGTGAATAAAATAGCCTTGACAGCCTACTTACACATAACTACTGAAGCACTCTGTTCTCTCCCGGACTCGTCACTCGTGTGTGTATCGGTGAGGTAAAGGGGGAAAGCAGGCAGTGGACCAAACCACTGTGAGGCAAGGGAGGGGGGACTCAAAATGTTTCTAAACTTAAAATGCTTTTTTGCACGTATACTTTTTACTACTGTCACGATTCACTGGGAGAAACAAGAGAGACGTGGAGAAACGTTGAACAGTCTTTAATACTGGAATCACAGGGGAAAATCCACAACAGAAACATGGGAAACCACATCCAACAAGTCGAGCCAACAAACACTAACTGAAAGTACTGGGGCTTTTAAAGACAGGGAAATCAGGGGAAAACAGGACACACCTGGAGCAAATTAACACAATCAGACTGGGGAGAAACTGGGTCACAGGGAACACAAGGGGAGCAAAAACACAATAAAACAGCCCAGGGGTGTGACAACTACTTACACAATTATTTTAAGTAAATGTCCATTATATCCTGAAGCCATCCTGAAGCCAAACCACGTACCTCAAAAAAAAAAAAAAAAAAAAGAATTCTTGGGTTCACTTCATGCTCTCTGTAACATGATATGAACAGTTGTCATTTCAGGGCATACAATTTCCTAGTAGAAGGAGCTCCAGAGCTGAGGATTGTCTCAGTGACTTCAGCTGAAAGACTGGGGTCTAAAAACTGGTACACTGCATCATGCGTCACCATGCTTGCATCATGTCATCCAGTCCCAAAGAATGGGAAACGCTGGGATTTTGCTGCTTTATTGAGTGCTGGCTTGAAAAAGACAAACGCAAATTATGGTTAAAACGAGGTCTAAATCCTCAAGTAACCTACTGTAAAGTCTGCTTTTTCATCATTTTATTGCCAGACAGACAATGAAAAGAGTAAATATCATTAGTTAAATGTTGATCACCCAGGATTGGAAATTAATGGGGGCTTGGTGCAAAAATGTTTTGCACTCACTGAAAAAATTCTGCACTCTCGCAAATTTTCTCATCATGAACAACAAAGTGCATATACGATATAAACAAGATTTAATTTTACAATTTAAACAGCTAAATTAGTCGGAGTTTTCGTGAGAGAGCATAGTGAGTTTGTGCTAGACTGTTTCAGTCATCGGTTTCAGTGTTGGGACATTGGTTGTGTAGGAAGTAAAATTTAAGGTTAAATTGAATGTTTACTGGAACCACAGCCTCCTCCAGTTGTGGCCTTAGGTGTCGCTCGAACACTGACCTCAGTTCAAAAAGGGAGGGGCATGGTTCGAGTTGTTAACCCGACTAACGACCAGGTTTCTCTTGATGCTGGATGCCCATTAGGACAGATTTTCACTGGCAATACACATGATGAGTATGCATTAGTCTCAGCCGTGACTACTCCTACAGAAGTTGTCCATCCAATGCCTGAAGTGCATTTGGAGGATACACAGTTAAATGCTGATGAACAGGCACAGCTCAATAGCCTGATGACAGAGTTCGCTGACATTTTTAGCTCTCATTCTCATGACTATGGCAAAACTAATTTGATCACGCATAGCATTAACACTGGTGACGCTGCTCCGATAAAATTGCGCCCATATAGAACATCACCAGCTACTCAGGCTGTACTGGAACAAGAGGTGTCAAAGCTCTTGGACCAAAATGTCATTGAGGAGTCTCACAGTCCATGGTCAGCTCCGGTTGTGCTTGTTCGGAAAAAGGATGGCACACACCGGTTCTGCGTCGATTACAGACGCCTCAATGATGTTACAATTAAAGATTCTCACCCTCTTCCTCGGGTGGATGATACCCTTGACAGGCTTTCTGGAGCCAGAGTGTTTAACACTATTGATTTGACTGCTGGTTACTGGCAAATACCATTTAACCCAAATGACAAAGAAAAGACTGCTTTCTCCACTGGTACTGGGCTATATCAATTCTGTATGATGCCAATGGGCATCTCCAATGCACCGCCCAGTTTCCAGCGCTTCACCACTTTCTTATGCTTCGGGGTCTGCACTGGAGCGTTTGTTTGATCTACTTAGACGATATTATCGTCTACAGTGCCGATTTCCCGGAACACTTACAACACTTACGTTAAGTTTTCCAGCGATTTTGTACAGCTGGTCTAAAACTTAAGCCATCCAAGTGCCATCTAGCATGCTCCTCTGTTACTTTTCTAGGCCACCATGTTTCCAGTGCCGGTGTTAAGCCAGACCCATCTAACATAGATAAAGTTAAGACATGGCCAATCCCAACATCAGCCACACAAGTCAGGGCTTTTCTGGGTCTGTGTTCCTATTATCGTCGGTTCATTAGACACTTTGCACGCACGGCTGAACCCTTGTACCATCTTACGCACAAGGGAGTATCATTCTCTTGGTCAGCAGAAGCAAATTAAGCTTTCAATGTACTGAAACAGGCGCTGACTTCGTCGCCAATTGTGGCTTTTCCAAATCTTTCAGCTCCTTTCCTCCTTTACACAGATGCTTCCCTTCATTCAGTGGGCTCTGTTCTTTCACAACAGGTGGAAGGAAAAGAGCATGTCATTGCATACGCCAATCATGTGCTGTCTGCTTCAGGAAGAAAATGGTCTACTTTCGATCGAGAACTGTATGCCATTGTGTGGTCAGTTCGCCACTTTCGCCACTATCTTGCTTGTCACCCGTTCACTATAATTACGGATCACAAGCCTCTGGTTGGTCTTAAGAAACTTCCTTTAGATCATGATCCTACAGGTAGACGAGCTCGTTGGGCCATAGAATTGGACCTTTATGATTGGTATGTCATTCATCGTGAGGGAGCTAAACACCTTAATGCAGACGCCATGTCTAGGCGGCCAGACACTAATCCTGTGGAATTTGAAAGTTGCTCTCAGGGTGATGTGTCCACCGTTTCAGTAGCAACTCAGACCACATCAATACCTTTGCAAGCAAAACCAGTGTCAGCACACACCCAAACATTGCCAATGAACAAAAATATTCTGCTGCCCATGCCTGTTCCAGGTCACACCACATCAAATCTCGTTGTAATCCAAAGTGAATAGAATGTAATGGAAAAACAAAGGTCAGATCCAGATTTGGATGTTGTTTTCTCTTGGATAGAAACAGGGCGTAGACCACCCTTATGGAGGCTACGTGATGCTTCCCCATATCTCAGAAAACTGTGGACACAGTTTAGTCGCCTCATCATTCACATGTTATGCAGACACTTTCGCAACTCTTTCGGTGAAAATGCCTTGCAAGTGGTCGTTCCTACATCGTTGATTCCTGAAATACTAAGTCATGTCCATGGACACCCATCAGTGGGTCATTATGGTCTGGCCAAAACGTTGGACAGAGCTATGCGGCCCTTTTACTGGCTTTATATGTCTTCAGACATCGCCAAACATTGTTCCCAATGTACGGCTTGCCAGTCACGGCGTTCTCCTGTGCCCCGACCGCAGGCGCCACTCATTCCTATCTCTCCTGACCGTCCATTCCAAATAGTGGCCGCAGACATAACAGAGTTGCCTATTTCAACCAAGGGTAACCGCTATGTACTAGTAATGATGGATCTGTACACCAAGTTTGTCAATCTTTATCCATTAAAAGATCAGACAGCTGTCTCAGTGGCAGGTTGCATCTTTGACCACTACATTCCACAGCATGGTGTCCCTGAGGCCCTACACTCGGATCAGGGCAGACAATTTGAATCTGACCTCATAAAGCACCTTTGTAACTTGTTGTCAATCAAGAAGCTCCGTACGTCCCCTTATCATGCTCAGTGTGATGGAGCTGTTGAGCGCTTTAATCGCACTCTAAAAGGTGAACTTTCCAAACATCTTTTTGACTCAGGTACGGAGTGGGATGAGCACCTCCCGCAGGTTGCATTGGCTTATAACACCACTACGCACACTAGCACAGAACTGACACCCTTCTTTCTGGCTCATGGCCGGGAAGCCCGAGTTCCCTTGGACACATTACTTCAGGACAATAATGCTTCCAGTTCAGCAACAGTGGGCACACCAGCAGCATATGCTAACAAATTGCGCAGGAGACTGGCCTGTGCTTATCGTTCTGCAACTGCTTTCCGAGATGAGGCTTAAGACCAACAACGCCTGAACTATGATCGTCATTTGAAATACACTCTGTATATGTCACATGTCGGCCCGTCTGAGTTCCTGTTTGTCCTTATTTGGTTTAGTTCCTGTTCTTGTTGGTTAATTATCATTCATTCTCCCCACCTGATTTGGATTATGTTGTTTGCTCTTTTGTTCCCTTCCATTTATAAGTCCTCAGTTTTCACCTTGTCGTTGTCTCATCTTAACGTCAAATAAATGGAAAAGAGTGTTTATGTTTATTTCGTTATCCAAGTCTTTTATTTTATGTTTGCTAAAACCACAAGTCTGTGACAGTATAACAGTGGTGACTTGGTTTTAGTGGATGATCCTTCCCACCACCACAACAAACTGTATCCATGTTGGGTGGGCCCATATGAGGTTTTGCAACCAATATGCCCCTTTGGTGGTTCCACCCCTGTTAATTTTGAAGTTCGGGATGTATCTAGACCTCATGTGAAAGCAAAGGTCATTCATTACAATCGCATGAAACCGTACATCACTGACCCGAGGAACACCCATACCCTTACCTCCCCTTCCTCCCCTGTCCAGCCGAACACTCTGAACACTTTGTCTGGACTCCTCCCACCCCACATTACACCTGTGCCACCAGGACTCCCCACACCTCAGGTTCCGTTGGGACCACCACCGTTGCCTCAGTTGCAACCTCACCCCCAATTGCAACCACCTGGAATCTTACAATCTTCCTGCCCTATGGAAAATGTGCAGGGCCCGGACTCTGGACTGTTGCTTCCAAAATTGGGCACACCTGAAGCTGGACTGTCTACAAGTGTTTCTGAATCACCTGATACTCCAGTGTCCACTAGGAATGTGATTCCCAGGACACGTCGATTGCCTTACCATTTGAAGGATTTTGCACTTTACTGATTTGCTAAACGTTCTCTGTACTTGGTTCGTTTTTTATGTACAGGGTTAATACGTGTAATAATAGGAATCTTGATTCAGAGTTTCTTGATATGCTGATTCCTTATGGGGCTATGTGATTTATGTTGCATTATTGTTAAACATGTTTTTGTAAGTTTTGGCCCTTTTGATACAGATTTTGGGTAATATATTGTTTTGAATGTTATAGATGTATACATTTTCTTTCGTGCCATATAAGTATAAGGGTTGTGTTATAGAAATGAGGACATTTCTTGTTGGGTAAGGGAGTATTATGTAGGAAGTAAAATTTAAGGTTAAATTGAATGTTCTATAACTTTAAATAATACCTAGAGGTAATATCGCGAGAACAGAGACCCACGATTAGGATCGCGGAAGAGGAGGGTCTAGGCGCAGTTGAGAGAGAGAGAGGACGTGCACTGTGTAATCAGATGTGGCTAATCGTGATGTTCACTTCTTTATGTTTAATAAATCAAGTGTTATGATCTGCCGAGCTCCCTGTCGGTGTCCTCCTTGCAACAAAGCCAAGAACCCACGAGCCAGTGCGTGGTAAGAACTGTGAAGCTCGCACATATAAACCACGCGCGTTACAGTTGTATATGATTTAATCCCAATTTGAATAACCATTTTGTTTTTGATGCTACAAAAATAACAAGTGTGAAAAATATCAAGAATTTGACATTCTGTTTCCCCACACAGAGAAATGTTCATTCATGTATTCTACTAATTGACATTAATAGTCATTATTACAATATCAAGAGCAATCAACAAAAATGATTTTCTCAAAATACTGCAGCCCTATCCTGTAATAAATTATTTCTTTTTTAATTTTATAATTTATATACTTTATGTTGTCTATTTATATTATGCAATATTGTATGCAATCCAGAGAGCTGTTCCTTTTTTGTCTACATCATGGTCAAATCCCATGCTACCCCAAGAAATGTGATTCTCTTACTGAGAGAAAGTACACTTTTTGGGGGGTTTACTCCTGCAAGAGATCACAGTTATAGTCACTGCAAGCCTAGCTATCTGGACCTTGTCATGTTGTGCTTCACTCACCTCTCGTCACATCCTGGTTACTCCTCAGTCTCTTTCAATAAAATACCCTTGTTTGACCACTTACCTCTGTGTCTCCTAGCCTGTGTCGTGACAGAAGACCGGACCAGGACTGTACGCATGTCATGGAGCCCCGGCCCATCGCGGCAGCTGACATGCTGGAGAAATTGGTCAATACCCTCCGAGCCACTCTTATGCCGGCGATCTGGAATGCCCAGTGTGTCATTATTAATTCCTATGAAGCTTTCTCCAACCATTTCAAAGAGGTCTTTGGTGTTGCCACAGGTAAGCTGTCCATGCAAGATCGACTCCTGAGATTACGTCAAGGGGAGTCATGTATTGATGATTACACTCTGGAGTTCCGCACGCTTGCTGCCACCAGCGGATGGAATGAGGCCGCGCTGCTGAGTGCTTATCGTCTGGGGCTGAATCCCCGTCTTCGCGCCCAGATGGCGATCTATGACGACGACGTGTGATTGGAAAGCTCCACGCCCAGCGGTGAGTAAACTTGAACCCGATGTTTCCACATTATCCCTACTGCCAGTGCAATTACTCACCCCAGAATCATCTGTTTCAGTCTCCGCCCTTGTTGACTCGGGGTCCTGGGGAACTTTATATCACAAGCCCTCCTAACCAGGCTCAACCTACCCCGTAAGTGGCAGCCCCGGGAGCTCAGAGTCAAGACTATTCAAGGAAAGCCGCTTGGGCGTGGAAGGGTTAATTATCGAGCTCCCCCTCTGAAGTTGAAAGTTGGATGTCTGCATGAGGAAACCATCTCATTTCTGGTACTGTAGGGACCCACGGTGGATATCATCCTGGGACGCCCCTGGCTCAACCAACATTCTCCAGAAGTCAGATGGGATCCTTGTGAAGTCACTCGCTGGAGCGAAGCCTGTTTCCAGAACTGCCTGTCCTTGATTCCCAAGCCACTCAAAAGATCCTCGCAAATCCAAGTGTGTTCCACCCTTGTCGAAAGCCCAGAGCCTCAGGTGAAGTGTACGATCCCATCTGACTACCAGGCGTTCCAAGATGTGTTCAGCAAGCAGGCAGCCACCCGCCTTCCACCGCATCGGCCATGGGACTGTACCATCGACCTGCTGCCTGGAACGAAACTCCCTAAGGGCAGAGTTTACTCTTTGTCCATCTCGGAGCGCAAGGCAATGGAGGATTACATCAAGGAGGCTCTCCAACAGGGTTTCATCCGGCCATCTACATCACCTGCTGCCTCAAGCTTCTTCTTCGTGGGCAAAAAGGATGGAGGCTTGAGGCCATGCATTGATTACCAAGCCCTGAACGCACAGTCAATGAAGCTGCCGTATCCACTTCCCCTGGTCCCAGCCACCCTCGAGGAACTCCGTGGAGCCCGCATTTTCTCTAAGCTGGACCTGCGGAGCGCGTACAACCTCGTTCGGATCAGGAAGACTGCATTAATCCCACCCTCAGGCCACTACGAATATTGGGTCAAGCCGTATGGCCTATCCAACTCACCGTCCGTCTTCCAGTGTTTCATGAATGAGGTGTTCCGGGAGTTCCTTCATCAGTTCGTGATTGTCTACATCGACGACATCCTCATGTAATCCCAGAACCTGGCCGAACATCACCACCACGTCACACAGGTCCTTCAGTGGCTCAGAGTATACCATCGATATCTGAAGTTGGAGAAATGTGAGTTCCATCGCTTCATGGTACAGTTCCTCGGATACAACATCAGCCCCGACGGTTTTCCAGATGGACCAGGGGAAGGTAAATGCCATTCAGGAGTGGCCACTTCCACAGTCAGTGAAGGAACTGCAGCGATTTCTAAGATTTGCCAACTTCTATAGACCTTTCATCCACCAGTTCAGTCGGCTCACAGCGCCCCTCACCTCCATGCTGCGCGGCAAGTCCAAGTCTCTGTCCTGGAGCCCCGAGGCCCACCCACCTGGATCCTCAAGTCCCCTTTGTAGTCGAGGTAGATGCCTCAACCACTGGCGTCGGGGCCGTGCTGTCTCAGTACCACAGTGAGCCTCCCCGCCTCCATCCTTGCGCATATTTCTCCCGGAAACTGACCCCTGCGGAGCAAAACTACGACATCGGGAATCGAGAGCTGCTGGCCATCAAGTTAGCTCTGGAGGAGTGGCGTCACTGGCCGGAGGGAGCTTCTTTTCCATTCACCGTCATTACCGACCACAAGAATCTTTAGTACCTCCGAGATGCAAAACGCCTCAAGCAATGTTCCCTCAAATTTTTTTTCTTGCTGAACAAAACTTTTCACTATTGGGCGGACAATTCAGCCACCTGAGCAAAAACATTCTTTATACCAGACCTGTACAGCGCACACACAAAAAAGTGTGCAACTTTTAACTTTAATGTGCTATTTATATTTGATTTGACCCTTGATGTAGCTAAATGATGCACGTTTTAGGTTATCTGAGAAAACATTTTTACAGTACAATACACTGCCGTTCAAAAGTCAGTATCAGTACATTTTTTAAAAGAAGTTTCTAAAATAACATTGTGAAATATTATTGCAATTTAAAATAAAACTTTTCTATTTTAATATACTTTAAAATATAATTTATTCATGTGAAGCAAAGCTGAATTTTCAGTGACACATCATCCTACAGAAATCATTCTAATATGGTCATTTATAATCAATGTTGGAAAAAGTTGTGCAGTTTAATATTTTTTGGGACCTGTGATATTTTTCAGGATTTCTTTGCGAAATAAAAAGTTAAAAAGAACAGTGTTTATTCAAAATATACATTTTGTGTTACAATATACACTACTATTCAAAAGTTTGGGGTCAGTACATTTTTTCTTTCTTATTTATTTTTATTTTTATTTTTTTTTTCATTAATACTTTTATTCAGCAGGGATGTGTTAAATGAATAAAAAGTGCTAGTAAAGACTTGTATTGTTAGAAAATAGTTATATTTTTAATTAATGCTGTTCTTTTTAACGTTTCATTAGCCTAATCAAAGAATTAAAGAAAAATCGGTTCCAAAAAATATTAAGCAGCACAACAGTTTCAACACTGATAATAAATCAGTATTTAGAATGATTTCTGAAGGATCATGTGACACTGAAGACTGGAGTAATGATGCTGAAAATTCAGCTTTGCTTTACAGGAATACACTATATATTAAAATATATTAAAATAGAAAACCAATATTACATCTTTAATGGGACGCTCATGGTTATTAGATCAAGCCAATGCCAAGTGGGGGGTGGGGTGGGGGTGTTCTGTATTTTGATCAAATAAATACAGCTTTGATGAGCATAAGTGACTGACAAGGTCAATTATTTATTAGGTTTATAATATAGGCCTAACATAATATAATCTAATATCAAAACAACTGAAGCATTTAAACTGATAGAAGAGAATAGAAAACAAACTGGAGCATTTAAACTGAGATCTGTAAGTTAAATTAAAAAAAAAAACGTGAACGTGAATTCTTGTATAGCTATCTAAACATCCCTATGAAGTACAGTTTGCATAATACACCTGTGTGTGACTGTAGATGTCTCAGAGTTTTGTTACCGTTCTGTGCCCATCATCTGCTATTTCCAGCACTTAATCAAGCCACTCTTCTTTAATATACCAGGACGTTTTATTTCACATGTCATTGCATTTGGCTCTATATTTGAGCTATTTCGTCCGCAACCATTGAATTATTCGGTTTCTACAGCGACTCATTTGGCGCACATCATTCTCTGAAACCTGTAAACCACATTCACCGGTTCTAACTCTATAGCGGCAGCAGCTCAATGGCGGTTTACCCGAGCATTGCAATTCTTTCATTTTTACTAGAATACAATCAAATGGCTTTCCCAACTCATTTTTGCGTGTGCGCGGCACATTATCTCTCTTAAGGGAACATTGACAACGAATACAGGCAATTCACCCCCAATCCAGAAGGGGGCGCCCGCAGTAATGCAACGCTGTTTGATAACCGCCAGCAGAAGAACAGCGAATGCCATGAGTTGCGCACTTGAAGACACAAAGCCCCCTAGACTGTGACCATGTGCTGATTCTGAATGCATCTCTCACTGACAAGGGATAAACTTTAAAGGCTTGCGCACTCAACTGTTTGCCAAATGGAGCTTTGTGCTCCTGTATCCTACCTCTCTCATTTGGCACAAATCCAAATATTCGTAATATTTCCATATGTGCGATGTACGTATCTGAATGCGAAACTATCATTTATTATATAAAGTTAAACAATAGGCTTTGTACTTCAGTCACGTTCCAACGGTGACACTGAGGTTTGGTTCGCGCTGATGTTTGGTTCACTGTATTTTATTTTGATAAAGTACCAACTGTGCTGTAAAGTTAGCAATGCTGGAATTGATGTGTGTGTGTGTGCGCAATCACTTAAACTGTTTCCTTATACCAGCAGAATCAACTTTAAACACTTATTGTCTTATTAATAAAGCATCACTCTATAAAGGTGTGCTTTTATTTGTGTACACTCACAATGAAGAAAAAAAAAAGAAAGAAAAAAAAAAAAGAAAGAAAGAAAACAAATAGGATGTCACTTTCTGCCATTTGAGTTTCCTTTCTGTGCGTCACAAAAATGAACTGAAACTCAGCATATATAGGCTGTTATGTGTCACACTGTTAACTAAATCAAATATATTTCAATAATTTATTCCTTGTATGTATATATATGTAGGCCTATACTGCAGATTATATATATATATATATATAACAATGTAATAATATTCAGTATTTTCACATCTATGTGGAAAAAAAAAAATAGTAATTTGTACTACTGTCTGTTCAAAATAAATGAAAAGAAACCGAGCATAGTAGATTTTTTTTCCCCCGTTGTACCGAAATCGTATCGAACCGTGACCCTCGAACCTAGGTACGTACCGAACCGTGACAACTGTGTACCGTGCCACCCCTAATATGTACAGTATATATGAGCAAATGTATTGTGTCATGTATGTGTGAATATATATTCAAACATGCATGACACAATAAATTTGCTCATATTTGGATACATATACTGTATTTTGCATACATGTTCACATATATGTGACATTATACTGCATATATGTTAAATTATGTGTAGCCAATATTTATATATTTACAAATATATAATTCCATATATGAAAATATATTAAAATAAATATTTACCTTGAACATTATATATTGCAAATAAATATTCCCATATAAATGTGACTATATGAGCACCATGTTGACATATATTTCCCAATATATGGAAAGCGACAATTCCTTATGTATTATTCGATCCCACTTTATATTAGGTGGCCTTAACTACTATGTACTTACTGTACATCAAAAAATAAGTACAATGTACTTATTGTGTTCATGTTGTATTTCAAAACACGTTTGCTGCTATTAAGGTGGGATATGGGTAAGGTTAGGGACAGGTTAAGTGGTATGGGTAGGTTTAAGGGTGGGTTTAGATGTAAGGGATGGGTCAACAGTGTAATTATAAATGTAATTACAGAAATTAATTACAGATGTAATTACATAAAGGTATTATTAACAATATAAGTACAATGTAAGAACATGTAAGTTCATCGTACCAAATGATTAATTTAAATGTAAGTACATAGTAGTTAAGGCCACCTAATATAAAGTGTGACCTATTATTAAGTACATTGTAATATATTACCACAATGTATTATTCTATATAATTACCAATATACTGAAAAATCTTTAATAAGTTGACCGTTCATATATAATAAAATATATTTTCTTTCCGTAAGGGATGCACTTGGTGAATGTGCGTGAGAACAAGGCTGAAAGAAAGAACCATTTATAATGGTAAGCTTCACCTCTGAAAACAAACCTGAAACGTTGTGTCAGGTGGACTCTCGATGCATCCTTCAGATCAGGGGTGTCAAACTCAGTTCCTGGAGGGCCGCAGCCCTGCAGAGTTTAGTTCCAACCCTGCTCCAACTGCTCCATACCATGTAGTTTTCAAATAAGCTTTAAAGGGGTGGTTTACTGCTTTTTTTCTTTGCTTGATTGCGTTTATGGGGTGCAATATAACATGTCTTTGTGTTTCGTTTGTTAAAAAACGCCTTATTTTTCATATATTTCACCTTTATTGTAAGCCGCTTTCTCCTCTGTCATTTGAACGACCGGTTGACTTCCTGATTCTCTGAAACCACTCCCTCAGAAACAGGCAATGGGCTCAGATTGGTTAGTTGGGCCAGTGTGTTGTGATTGGCTAAACTGCGTACTGCACATTGTCCGGAAACTTCACGCCCATCACCTTCACGGGCGACAGTCGCATGTGCTGCGGTCAAATGTAAATAATGGTGTCAATATTGCCGTATCAGTTTGAGCCAGAATCAGACCCAGAAAGCGGTAATGAAGAGAGTCAAGCACAACTTCCTCAAGCACGGCTCTTCCAAAACGTTTCAGAATGGAAGTTTGCTGTTGTGATTACATTTAATTTTTTGAAGTTTGTACACGTTTGTCTTATACACACAAAATAGCATCGAACTAACTGGCTACTATAACCAAACAGCGTTGGCTTGTGTTTACGTTCTTGATCAAATCGAAAAATTACGTCATAAAGTATACATGGAAAATACATTTACAAAATTAGTACATAATTACAAATTTGGGTCCAAAATGTTTGTACGCGTTTGTCATAGACACACGAAATAGCATTTAACTAACTGGCTACTAAAGCCAGCGTTGGCATTTGTTTACGTCCTTGATAAAACTAAAACATTACGTCTGAAATTATACATGCAAATACATTTAAAATGATTAAATCTTACTTACAGGTTGTGGCCCAACAACTGCTGCCTCTGGTTTTAAAGTTGGAACCGCTCCATGTTTTAATAATAGTTTCTGTGTGAATCCAGCATTGAACTCTGAACTCTCTTGATTCTGGAAGCTGTCTTCCGTAAAATGCGCAGCACAGAGAGCTAAATTAGGATTGTAATTGTCAGGAACATAATCAAACATAAATTTTAACCATTGTTGACGAACTACAGCGTCCGTAGGAAGCCCGAACACAGAAGACCTGACAGCTGGGTGAAAATAACACCGTTTCGACGGCATGGCTACAACTCTCCACTATAACTCTTCCTCTTCGACAAAGCCGCAGAACATGGCCTTGCCCCCTCTTTTGCATGTTCCGGAGGGAGGGGTTGATGCAAATTTATGGGTTTTTTACGTATGCAACCCGGGAAGTATCTCGTTGTAGTCCCATATGAGTCGTTTTTGTAGGCATTAAACTTCCTGATTTTTAAAAGACGATATCTCCGCTTACGTTGAACTTTCAGCAAAGCAACTTTGCAGATACTGTTCATGCACCAACAGCAACATTACACACTATTTAAAATGAAAAAAGTGAAATCGCAGTAAACCACCCCTTTAATGACTTAATTAGCTGGATCAGGTGTGTTTAAATAGGGTTGCATCTAAGCTTTGCAGGGCTGTGGCCCTCCAGGAACTGAGTTTGACACGCCTGCTTTAGATCTATTCTCAGAAACCAATCCTTAAATTGGATTTGTTACACTATGGGCCTGTTTACACCTGGTCATTTCATGCGTTTTCGCTGATCGGATATCTATCTGATTTGTTAAAATGTTTCCATTTACACTTGGCCACATAAATGTGTGATCTATCGAGATCAAAGGTCGCAATAGGAGAGTGCACGGCGTCAGCACTGGAAAGATAAGTTTGTCTTACCACTTTTAATGAAGATGATTGTGTGTTGACCGTCTGCATCTTACTTTCAGCTTCATTTGCAGCAGTTTGCGTGTCTGCTTGCTGAAGTGATGCTCAGCTACTCGTCCGCAGCGATGCATGTTGCATTAGCGCCAGTGATGGGAATAACGGCGTTATAAATAAACGGCGTTACTAATGGCGTTATTTTTTTCAGTAACGAGTAATCAAACGAATTACTGTTTCCCCCGTTACAACGCCATTACCGTTACTGACAATAAAATGTGGCGTTACTATATTATATTATTAGAATTACATTTTTCAGTTCATCTGAATGGATGCGCAGTGTAGCTGTATTTGACGTACCATAAACTCTAGTGTGAAGGTGCACGACTCGCAAAGAAAGATACAGAGCAAGAAAGTCTTACATAACATTCAGAATTGATGCGCTACATGTAAGCGATATTCTTTCTTGTATTTTCCTGTCAAAATAATGGAGTTCCTTTGGAATTCTTCAGCTTATAAGAACTGCCGGTTTCTCTGGTAGTGGGCAGAGCTAATGCGCAAACGGCAATCTCATTGGCTGGCGCTCACCTATTATCGTCCCAGTTTTGATTTCAGCAAATCAACGTAAGACAACGTAATTAATATTCATGAACCCAGCAGCTCATTAATCCTTGGTGCGTTTTATATTGAGGACAAATATGCATTCATACTTGGTTATTCTAATTACTAAAGTTCTATCATCATATAATATTAAATTATCATAATATTATGTTATAATGCTTGACTGACTGTTACTAAGTGTCAGTAGATAAATAGTGTAGATTAATGTACAATGTTTTATAATAATAATTTATTCTTTTTAGTGTCCATTTCATTAATTTAACATATTTAATATTGGGGGCATCCAAAGTTATTTGACATTTGAACATTTTTTTAATCAAAAGAAATCTATCCGATCAGCCAAAACGCATGAAGTGACCAGGTGTAAACAGCCCCTATGAATTTGAGGGTAGGCATCTTGAACCTGTATGTCCGAAGATTGTGATTCAGACCCCTCAGATCTAAAATTGTACACAACCCCTTTCTTTTGTTGTGTAATGGTTTCTCCTGGGTTGATTAAAAACTGTTAGTTTGTTGAACTCTACTCCTTTGTTGTGCACTTGATACAGCAACCTATTACAGAATACAAGAAATAAAAGTGAATAATTTGCAACATTTTTCTTTTTATTTCTCTCCTCCCAGATGGATATTCCAGCTGTCCAACTCCTTTGCCCGGAGCAACAGGATCATTCACTGGAGGACAATACAAGGGAATTTTTAGATCTGTCTTTTTAGATCCTGACCACTCGCTCTGTGTTTTCTAAGGCACGCCTGCCAGTGAATGGTCCCAGAGAGGATTTCAGTGCTGGTGAATCATGGATCATGGATCTTCCCCACTGAGGAATATTTCACCAGCCCCAATCCCGAGCCAAAGATTAGAAAGCCATCACCCTGCTATAGGGAGCATATGCCAGAGCCCACTGCAACACAAGAGCCAGTGCAAGAGAAAGAAGACCAGGTGTGCGAGCCGGAAACATTGCATGTCGCCATGGGAATGCTCATGGAGCTCAAGGGCTAGGATGAAAGCCTTGCCCATACTCCCACTGTAAAGGGTGAGCTGCAACTGGCCTCTGGAAACTATTATGAAGAACTAAAGGACTTGTTTGAGGAGGATATAATAGACTGGTTTGGAAAGGTGATTCTCTATGCTCTAGTATCTCCAGTGCCCCTTGTCTGTTCAGTATATTTACCCAGCCCTGAATCTTCCGTCGAGCTCTTAATCTCCTGCGTCTCCTGAATCTCCTGTGTCTCCTGAGTTCCCAACCAGCCTCCCTCTCCCGCCTCCTATCCTAGAACCAGCCAGTTACTCAGCCATGCCTAGGCTGGTTCCTGTCAGTCCCTCAGCTCATCCTCGGTCTGCTCCATCCTGTTGTGTGGATCCATCTCAGGCCTTCCAGTCACAAGCTCCCCATAGACATGAAAATCCTTGTTTCCGCCTCCAGCCTTCGCGTCCCATACTCCACCTTGGCCTTTTTGACCCATCGGCTTTGCCTTAGTTCCTTGCTCCCTCGTCTCCACTGTAGCCCATCATCCCATTGGCTCCACTGGGCTCCCTTGTCCCTCCGGCTCCGCCTTGGACAATCGTCAACCTTCCTCTGCCATGGGATTGATTTCCTCCAGCTCTGCCTCATTCCTCCATCACTCAGGCTTTGTCCGGCTCCTCCCTCCGGCTCCACCATTGTCCTTAGTTGCTCTTGCTCCTTCACGGTCTTATAGGTCCCTGTCTCTGCCTCACTCGCGTGCAAGACAAACAGAAACTTTTGACCACCATTTTTGAAATAGCAGCTAAACAAGAATTTTATCTTACCACTAAGAGTTTTGCTAAATAAAAGTAAAGGATCTTAAGTAAGAGTTTCCTCCAAGATAGTGGCACATACAGTGGGTATGGAAAGATCCCCTTAAATTTTTCACTCTTTGTTATATTGCAGCCATTTGCTAAAATCATTTAAGTTCATTTTTTTCCTCATTAATGTACACACAGCACCCCATATTGACAGAAAAACACAGAATTGTTGACATTTTTGCAGATTTATTAAAAAAGAAAAACTGAAATATCACATGGTCCTAAGTATTCTGACCCTTTGCTGTGACACTTATATATTTAACTCAGGTGCTGTCCATTTCTTCTGATCATCCTTGAGATGGTTCTACACCTTCATTTGAGTCCAGCTGTGTTTGATTATATTGATTGGACTTATTATGTGTTTGATTATACTGATCAAACTGAGCTATTGGGGGAGAAGAGCCTTGGTGAGAGAGCTAAAGAAGAACCCAAAGATCACTGTGGCTGAGCTCCAGAGATGCAGTCGGGAGATGGGAGAAAGTTGTAGAAAGTCAACTATCACTGCAGCCCTCCACCAGTCGGGGCTTTATGGCAGAGTGGCCCGACGGAAGCCTCTCCTCAGTGCAAGACACATGAAAGCCCACATGGAGTTTGCTAAAAAACACCTGAAGGTGGATGGTGAGAAATAAGATTCTCTGGTCTGATGAGACCAAGATAGAACTTTTTGGCTGTAGCGTCAGAACGAGTCAGACAAAACTAAGATTCATTCAGAACATCGAAACATGAGGAGCTGAAATTCCAGGAGAACAGGACAACATCGTAAAGATTCCTATCTCCGATTTCTGGAGCAAGCCTAACCAACAAGCCTCTTCCAGAACAGCTTGCAACATTTAAGACAAAAGAACACTTATTGATAAGTCCAACGTAGGAAGGAGATCGTCAAATTTGGGGTAAATAATCAAGATTAATGGTCAAAGAGATGGCCATCACATGTGTTCCACAAGAGAAATCACAAGCTTCTTTAGATTGACTTTTCCCCCACACATAGAAGACAAAGAACCAGACTGAAATTCCTCTGTCCAAAGAACATGTCTTTTGGTCTCCACAGAACTATACAGAGACTTTCTTTTTCATATGCACATAAAACCATCCTAAAAGGACATTGCTAGACATAACACTGTATTATGTATGTAACCACACATTAGACTATCATGTTTTAAGCACATATTATGTATGTCTTTTTAATAACTATTGAATGACTTTAAGGTTTATTCATGTTTGGTATGTATGAGCTTGACAATTCTAGCTTGAAACGTTTCTTCCAACTGATTCTTTGTCAAATGTATCATATTCTGGTTATAGAAATCACATCCGAAATTATACTTTGCAAGAGTGTGAAAAGTCAGACCATGTGACCAGATAACATGCTGATTTATGATGGAAGGAACAACCCTAGCTAAGATAATAGCCTATCTAATTGGTCAAGACACCAGATGGGATGTGTCCAAAAAGCCGAGTTTAAAACCTCAGGACACCATCAAATCGCCCCTTCTTCCCTTCTTCCCTTCTTCCCTTCTCCTCTTCTTCTTCTCGCCACCGCGTTTTGACACTGTTTTAGCGCTCTTTGAGCGTGCTCTGGCCTACAGGCCAGTTGCTACTTAACACCACGATGAGAAGAAAAACCACCTAGTCTCGTTACTCATTTTATTCTTTTACTTTAGTTTCTTTTCTTTCCGTTGAGTCTCGTGTTCAAAAGTTAAGTTTGCCGCAAAGTCCAGCTCCGACTGCACCCGCTTCAAACTTCAACCAGCAACGGACTCCAAGACCATCCTCAGCCAACGCCCAACCATTGACTTCCCAAGACATCACTTCAAAGACTACTGAACTTCCAGCCAATCACCAACTCGGGAAAACCCCTTTCCTGCAACGACGACGACAGAAGGGAATCCCTGTAACACAAGGCAACGCAAGTAAAACAACTCCAGATCCTAACTGAACTGGTGCATTTAATATAAATTTTAGCCTCATTGAGAAACTCAATGCGAGGGTTAATTAAGTGATTGATGGTTGTTCAGGTCTATGCGATAGCACATATTGCTATAAACTTGGGATTTCACATTCTCATTCTCTAAACTCATCCTTTCTCTCTTTCTGCAACGTGTGAATGCGTGTGTTCATGTTAGATTAGTTTATGTCTTGGGTTTATATAAATAAAGTCTTATTTATATTCAAAAGAGAAGTATCTTGTGTTTTGTGCTTACAAGTTAATGTCTTAATCTGCCAATCTTGTTACTGTGCTTATTAATAGTGTTTTCACTATATTTTGGATTTTAATATCCAGTGCAGAGTTGATGTTATACAGCTCGTTCAGTGAATCGCGGAAGACTCAGTGATCAGCCGCAAAACAGTGATTCTGTTCAAATTACCTATAAAATCATAAATGATTCCCTTTGAGCTAAATTAAAATTATATTTATGTATCAAACCCTACATGGCCTTAATTCTAAGCGGTATGTGTGGAGAAAACCAGGCACTGCTCATCACCTGTCCAATACAGTCCCAACAGTGAAGCATGGTGGTGGCAGCATCATGCTGTGGAGGTGTTTTTCAGCTGCAGGGACAGAACGACTGGTTGCAATCGAGGGAAAGATGAATGCGGCCAAGTACAGGGATATCCTGGACGAAAACCTTCTCCAGAGTGCTCAGGACCTCAGACTGGGCCAAAGGTTTACCTTCCAACAAGACAATGACCCTAAGCACACAGCTAAAATAACGAAGGAGTGGCTTCACAACAACTCCGTGACTGTTCTTGAATGGCCCAGCCAGAGCCCTGACTTAAACCCAATTGAGCATCTCTGGAGAGACCTAAACGTTTACCACCAACGTTTACCATCCAACCTGACAGAACTGGAGAGGATCTGCAAGGAGGAATGGCAGAGGATCCCCAAATCCCGGTGTGAAAAACTTGTTGCATCTTTCCCAAAAAGACTCATGGCTGTATTGGACCAAAAGGGTGCTTCTACTAAATACTGAGCAAAGGGTCTGAATACTTAAGACCATGTGATATTTCTTTTTTTCTTTTTTAATAAATCTGCAAAAATGTCAACAATTCTGTGTTTTTTTCTGTCAATATGGGGTACTGTGTGTACATTAATGAGGGAAAAAAATGAACTTAAATGATTTTAGCAAATGGCTGCAATATAACAAAGAGTGAAAAATTTAAGGGGGTCTGAATACTTTCCGTACCCACTGTATGTGTTTCACGCTTGACATTGGTCTTGTTTCTGTTTTGTGATTCCTTTTTGTAGTTATGTTTTTTTTTTAGATTTATTTTATGATGAAATTGGGAGGAGGGAGGAGTAAGTGCCTATTTTTCATTAAAAATTTTAATTTATGTTCATGCTAGCCTAATACATTTTCTCTCAGCATAATTTTAACAATTTCAAGTTATTTTGAAAATATTTAATTTCATTAAACTTTGAAAAAATCCTATAAATTAATGTCCATCCCAATGGACATCAGGAGTCAAGAGATATTAGCCAGCACTCAGTTAGTTCATGCAAAGAAACAAAATACCTATAAGCATTTCATAGCTAAGCTATGACTTCACAATTGATTTATTTTATGTATATAACCTGTTTTTCACACAGTCTTCCTTTAGAGTATAAAGTCATAGACTTCCTTGAACACTTTGTAAATTGAGAGTTATTCGATTTTGACTGCTTGGATTCAGGAAATGAGGCAGATGAAAACGAGAGTAAGTGTAGATGTTGAGAGTATAGTACAAAGTTTTATGCCTTATATAATATGTAAATTGCAGAAAATGCATATGAGGTCACGAGTGAGAACATGGAAAAAGAGTTATAAATGTGATTGTTTTGTTATTGGATAGGACAAGGGACAGAGAAAAGGGACAGTGGAGATGCATGAGCAAAAAAAAAAAAAATTCCCAGTTGATTTTTACACCCTTCCAGCATAGAAATAGGTCTTCCATGTTTTGCTGCCACTGGTTTATGGACACTCACCAGACCCTTGCTGTTCCAGCGGCATGAACTTTCTTCTCAGCCAACAGATTTTTGAAGGTGTCCCGTCCAGTGGTGGTCAAGCTGTACAAAGAAGCAATGGGAGGTGTTGACCTGCTCAATCAACTTGTTAGTCTGTACCGCACAGAAATTTGGTCAAGAAAGTGGACCCTGAGAATGATTACACATGCTTTTGATCTAGTTGCGGTCAACAGTTGGTTAGAGTACAGACTGGATGTCAAGAGGGCCAATCTCCAGACAAAAGACACCCTGGATCTCCTCCATTTCAAGATGAATGTGGCCCAGTGTCTGGTGAGTGTCCATAAACCAGTGGCAGCAAAACGTGGAAGACCCAGTATGTCTCCAGAACCACAACCGCATGCCCACAGACCACAAGTTCTGCAAGGCCTCTACCTGAAGTGCAATATGATATGGTTGACCACATGCTGAATTATGATGAGAAGACAGAGGCCACCAGATGCAAGAGGCCATACTGCACAGGGACAACACATGTATTCTGTGACAAATGCAACATCCACCTTTGCTTTGTGCCACACAGAAACTGCTTCAAGGTTGCTCATCGCAAAAGAGAATATATGGGAATATCCAGCAGATGTATTTTTGTTATTTTCCATTTATTAGTAATTGTGTGATCTCTTATTAGCTTACAATGTTAAAAGTTAGCAATGCGTTTGGAAGTTCCATGATAACTGAATGCAAAACTGATTTCTTGGGGTTACATTGCCCACAATCATCCAACCCATTCCGCCAACCTCCTATGTTAAAAACATGTCCTTTTTTAATCTAAGATTTCATGGCATTTTACGTTCATTTAGTCGTGGCGTCCATTGTAATGGACATGAAAAAATCCGGTCTGAAGGGGTTAGGGAGCGGGTTGGATTGTAGCGTGGTAGAAGACTAGTTAGGTACGCATGGAGCTAAACCATTTAGGGCCTTATAGGCAAGTAATAATATTTGGTAATATGATCATATTTTCTTGACCTGGTAAGGACTCTAGCTGCTGCATGTTGGACTACCAGTAGCTTGTTTATTGAAGATGCAGGACAACCAGCTAACAGCGCATTATAATAGTCCAGTCTAGAGGTCATGAATGCATGAATTAGCTTTTCTGCATCGAAAACAGGTAACATGTTTCGTAGCTTGGCTATGTTTCTAAGATGGAATAATGCTGTTTTTGTAACATTGGAGATATGATTTTCAAAAGACAAGTTGCTGTCTAATATAACACCCAGATTTTTGACTGTAGAGGAAGTAACAGTACATCCCTTTAGTTGCAAATTGTAATCCAAGAGATTCTGTGTACTGTTTTTTGGTCCAATAAGTAATATCTCTGTCTTATCTGAATTTAATAGGAGAAAATTATTGGTCATCCAATCTTTTACATTTTTAACACACTCTATTAGCTTAGATCATTTAGAAGTTTCATCTGGTCTTGTTGAGATATATAGTTGAGTATCATCAGCATAACAATGGAAACTAATCCCGCATCTACTAATAATATTACCAAGGGCCAACATGTATATTGAAAATAGCAAATGATCCTTGTGGTACTCCATACTTTACTGGTGATAATTGAGATGACTCCCCGTTTAAATAAACAAAGTGGTATGTAATGATCTATAGTGTCGAACACAGCACTAAGATCACAGGGGTTAAAGCAAAAAAAAATCTTTTGACTGAACATTTTTCCTCGGCCAAACCCCATTCCACAGCCATACCTGTCACACACCCAGTTTAAGAGCAGTGTTTTTCTTCTTGTAATTTGGAATGCCTGTCCTCCTAATTAAAAAAAAAATAAAAAAATTAGGAGCACCTTCTAATCAATAATAAAAAATTTGCATCAAAAATTTGCCTTTTTAATACGAGGTGACATTTGACTCAAAGTGATTTACAGGGGCATTTACTTTTTACCTTTGTAAATGCATTTTTCTAATTTTATTAAATGTATGCAGTGTTTCCTCTAGGATTTATTCCAGCTGTGGCGGCAGGACTATTTCCCATGGACCATGCCACCTCCCCACCCAAGAATCACCTGCACTCAGAATCGAATTTATTTTAACTAAATAAGACAAGTAAATAGTAAATAATAAAATAAGAACAAATAAATGAATGACAATCAATAGTACAAACAAAAACAATAACAAGATACAAATTAAATTATCAGTACTTCAATTTTTTCACTATAATCTATTCAACTGTAAAATAACACTGGATAGTTTTCACTGTATAATGAAAGGTTTATTTAGGCTGCTGTCTCTTTAAGACCTCATGCACAGATCTAATATGTTACACGTGGCTCTATGCTTTCTTTTCTTTTTAGGAGAGCTTGTCCTCCTAATTTAAAAAAAATTAGGAGCACCTTCTGATTGATAATAAAAAATAAGCCTAATATGAGGTGACATTTGACTCCTTAAAGTGACTTACTGTCACGAATCTGGTCTGTACTTCCATTCACTCACCACCAGAAGTCACTCACTCACCATCATCCATCACACAGCTGTCACATATTACAATTGCACTGATTGCACACACAGCTCTCACTAATCACACACTCTATTTCTACCCTGGACATTCCTTCCGTCACTGCCGAGTATTGTATGCATTATCGCTGCCCTACAGAGCCCCATTAGTTTTTCTAGTCTTGCCTTGCCTCGCCTAGCCCTGCCTTTGTTCGGATTGTTTCCCCCTGCCTGGACTATTGCTGACGTTTTGGATTACCTCTCCTGTCTCGCCCCTTTGGATACTGTTCGCCGATCGTCGACCCACGCTTGTCTTTGTTTACTCTTTGTCTCGCCCATGTTATACCTGTTTGCCATTGTTTGACCCTGCCTGTTATGACCACGTCTCTGCTCAATAAAAGTCTGCAGATGGATCCGCACGTCTCACGTCTCATCAGCCCCGTAACACTTACAGGGGTATTTTCTTTTTACCTTTGCAGTGGCATCATTTTCATCTGTCAAATTCAAACATTTATGTTTATAAGCTTTTTAAAATTTCGATTTAAAATTAGTATTAGAATAAGACAAATAAGTTACCAATCATATGAAATTAGTATTAATAAAAAATTAATTTGTACTACAGAGGTGGCACAGAAGAACACAAAAGTGGTTTGTACATTTTCAGACGTTTAATGAAGCTCAGAGGTGGCATTAGTGCAATTAAATCCATAGATTCATGTGGGGATTAATGTTTTAAATATAAAATTTTGAATACAGAAATATTAAATGATTTAAATAACTGAAATGATACGCTAAAAGTGAAACTGAAACCGCCAGCAGGTGGCGGCAAGTCAATGATTTCTTCACTGAATCATTCATTCAATTGATTCGTCAAACGGATGATTCATTCAGTGAGTCCCAATATGCATACTATCCACACTATCTGCCCTAAATAGAATTAAAAAATTACTACTACCACACAGAATTTAGGATGGATAGTATGCACACTGGGACGCAGGCACTGTCTTTATGAATGGTTAATCATGAATCAGAAACGCACTTTCATTCATGAATGAAACACCGCCGTGTTTGCTTTTAGAGATGCGCAGCGGCCGCTCAGCTGTTACTTTATTTGGAACTATTTTCGTTGATGATATAGAGCAAAATCACGCAGTACTTGTTTATGGATCTGTTGTATTAAATCAATATCACATTTGCAAACTCCCTTAATAATTATTAAAAGCTGTCACTCTCCTTATTCGCGATCTGTGCACAAAAAATGAGAGCGCGCGAGTGAGTTCTCAAGACTTAAAAGCAGGTGCAAATGTGATACATTACGTCGGAACCTGCAGGAATGAGTAGAATGATTATTACCGGTAATAGCCGCAATCCCGCGCCGAATTCTGCTCTATTCTCTGATAATAACCCGGCTGTGAAAGATAAGAGCGCGTCTCTCGGGAGAAGCCGAATATTCACCAGAAGAGACGGACAGCAGCTCGTAAGTGTTGCGATACTTAGTCATAGATCTGTTGTTTAAATTATTTACTTGCTGTTGGGAAGGAATACTTTCGTTTCCCTTCTATTTCTATTCTGCATTTTCGTTGAGGTTTCGTTGTTTGATTGCACTTTCTGTTAATTATAATAATTTGCACCTCGGCTAAGAAGGAACCTGGATCATTTTCAGTGCTCCTTGCAAGCGAAGTGTTAGTTTCGTCTTGAGTTATTTGCACAAGGCTATTGGCTGGGCCAATCAGAAGCCGGCCACAGCGACTGTAAAAGTTTTTAAACTGCCTGTTCGCTATTACAAGTCGGGAGAAGCCGAATATTCACCAGAAGAGACGGACAGCAGCTCTGCTCCTTGCAAGCGAAGTGTTAGTTTCGTCTTGAGTTATTTGCACAAGGCTATTGGCTGGGCCAATCAGAAGCCGGCCACAGCGACTGTAAAAGTATTTAAACTGCCTGTTCGCTATTACAAGTCGGGAGAAGCCGAATATTCACCAGAAGAGACGGACAGCAGCTCGTAAGTGTTGCGATACTTAGTCATAGATCTGTTGTTTAAATTATTTACTTGCTGTTGGGAAGGAATACTTTCGTTTCCCTTCTATTTCTATTCTGCATTTTCGTTGAGGTTTCGTTGTTTGATTGCACTTTCTGTTAATTATAATAATTTGCACCTCGGCTAAGAAGGAACCTGGATCATTTTCAGTGCTCCTTGCAAGCGAAGTGTTAGTTTCGTCTTGAGTTATTTGCACAAGGCTATTGGCTGGGCCAATCAGAAGCCGGCCACAGCTGTTTTCACGGTAGTGTGTTAGGCTGTATTTATCAGAGGTCCGGCGCTGGCGGAAGCATCAGCGAGCGTTCAGCCTCCTCGTGTGAAGACCGACGAGGGTAAAGACCATCGACTTTTCCTGCGAATTTAACCGAGCAACGACACTGAGCGACACACTTAAGTATCTTTTCTTTTTCCCCTTCCCTTACACACTCTCCGTTTCCATCCTCTTTCCTGCCACCTCTATCATGTGTTTCCAAACTATTCCGGTTCTCTCTCAACCACGCCTAACGTCCCACGAGACGGCAACGTAATCCTGCTAACCTGCGCCTTATCTCTACCTCCTTCACTACACCTCTTTCCTTCTCTGTGGGTCTCTGGAATTGTCAGTCAGCTGTCAACAAAGCTGACTTCATTTCTGCTTTTTCTTTAAAATCCACGCTCAGCATCTTGGGCTTGACTGAGACCTGGATTCGTCCAGAAGACTCAGCAACCCCAGCTGCTCTCTCTACTAATCTCTCTTTCTCTCACACCCCCCGGCAAGTTGGCCGGGGTGGAGGCACTGGTCTGCTCATTTCTAACAATTGGAAATACTCAACCCGCTCTTCCCTATGCAATTACAACTCATTTGAATCTCATGCCATTACTGTATCAGCGCCGATAAAACTCCAGATCGTGGTCATTTACCGTCCCCCTAGCCAAATTCTAGCCACCTTCCTAGAGGAGCTGGACGGGCTGCTGTCCTCTTTCGTGGAGGATGGCACTCCACTCCTAGTCTTTGGTGATTTCAACATTCACCTAGACAAGCCTTATGCTACAGACTTCCATGCACTCCTAGCTTCGTTTGATCTCAAACGCCTTACCACTACTAGCACGCACAAATCAGGCAACCAACTTGACTTAATTTACACACGCAATTGTACTGCAGATAACATTCTGGTACAACCGCTACATACTTCGGACCATTTCTTCATTACATTTACATTACACTTTGCTTCTCCTGTGCCACCAACCCCCCTACCAGTTACTTTTAGACGAAACCTGCGCTCCCTTTCTCCTTCCCATCTCTCCTCTGTAGTATCCTCCTCTCTTCCTTCACCCACCCATTTCTCATCTCTGGATGTAAACGCAGCTACTGAGACTTTATGCTCTACCTTAACCTCTTGTCTAGACGACATTTGTCCTCTCTCCTCTAGGCCCGCACGGGCTGCTCCTTCCAACCCCTGGTTATCCGAGGTTCTTCGTGAACATCGGACTACACTCAGAGCGGCAGAGAAAATGGCGCAAATCAAACGATCTGTCGGACCTCAGTAGGTACCAGTCTATGCTCACATCCTTCTCTGCTAAAGTCCACACTGCCAAATCCTCACATTTCCGCAACAAGATCGACAGCGCTCCAGACATGCGTAATCTCTTCAGAACATTTAATTCCCTCCTCTGTCCCCTCCACCTCCTCCCTCCACCTCTATTACAGCTGATGACTTTGCCACTTTCTTTACAGACAAAACTAGATCAATCAGTGGTCAGTTTTCACCTCCACGCACACAGGACCCTCACCCTACCACATCCACTGCTAAAACTCCCATCTTTTCTTTCTGTCCACTCACTGAAGCTGAAGTATCCAAGCTTCTCCTCTCCAACCATCCTACAACATGTCCTCTTGACCCAATCCCCTCACACCTTCTCCAAGCAATCTCACCCACACTCTTACCTGCACTCACACACATCATCAACACATCCCTACTCACAGGTAACTTCCCCATTGCGTTCAAGCAGGCTCGGGTAACCCCACTGCTCAAAAAACCTACATTAAACACTTCTCTTATAGAAAACTACAGACCTGTCTCTCTCCTTCCGTTCATAGCGAAAACACTTGAACGAGTTGTCTTCAACCAAGTCTCACTGTTTCTTTCACAGAACGACAAACTGGATGCTAAACAGTCAGGTTTCAGGAGGGGCCATTCAACTGAGACTGCGCTTCTCTCGGTCACTGAAGCCCTGCGAATTGCAAAAGCCCATTCCAAATCATCAGTCCTCATTCTGCTGGACCTATCTGCCGCTTTTGACACTGTCAATCATCAGATACTCCTGTCCACCCTCTCATCACTGGGCATCTCTGGCATTCCACTTCGCTGGTTTGAATCCTATCTCACTGGTAGGTCTTTCAGGGTGGCCTGGGAGGTGAGGTATCCAAAGCACATACACTGGTCACTGGGGTTCCTCAGGGATCAGTTCTTGGACCCTCCTCTTCTCCACATACACTACATCACTGGGTCCCATCATACAGGCACATGGATTCTCATACCATTGCTACGCTGATGACACACAGCTCTACCTCTCTTTTCAACCAGATGATCCAACGGTAGCTGCAAGGATCTCAGGTTGCCTGGCGGACATCTCGGCATGGATGAAAGAACATCACCTGCAGCTCAACCTGGCAAAGACTGAGCTTCTTGTCCTCCCTGCCACTCCGACTCTACAGCATGACTTCACGATCCAGTTAGGTTCATCAACAATAACCCCATCAACTTCGGTCAGAAATCTTGGTGTAATCTTTGATGATCAGCTGACCTTCAAAGACCACATTACAAAACTGCTCGATCTTGCAGGTTTGCACTATATAACATCAGAAAGATCAGGCCCTTTCTGACAGAGCATGCTGCACAACTTATTGTCCAGGCCCTTGTCATTTCTAGGCTGGACTATTGCAATGCTCTTCTGGCTGGACTTCCGTCTAATACAGTCAAACCTCTACAAATGATTCAGAATGCAGCGGCACGACTGGTCTTCAACGAGCCCAAAAGAGCCCATGTTACACCTCTCTTTATCTCCCTGCACTGGCTACCAATCACGGCTCGCATCAAGTTCAAGACACTGATGCTTGCATATAGAACAACCACTGGCTCAGCACCCGTTTACTTGCACTCTCTATTAACAAACTACATCCCTCCAGAAATCTGAGATCTGCTAGTGAGCGGCGCCTCGTGATACCATCACAGAGAGGCGCAAAATCACTCTAGATCATTCTCATTCACCATTCCTGGCTGGTGGAACGATCTTCCCACCTCTATCCGGAATGCTGGATCCCTGTCAATCTTCAAGCAACAACTGAAAACTCATCTCTTTCGACAGCACTTGACTTCATCCTAAACTTAAAAAAAAAAAAAATTATCTTTACTTATTCCTTCCTTTGGTAGTTTGTATTTATTTGAACAATGCCTGAGACTTGGTGTTGCAAGTACTTCGTATGTCTGATTGCCTCTTCAAGATTAATCGCTCTATGTATTCCCCAATTGTAAGTCGCTTTGGATAAAAGCGTCTGCTAAATGACTAAATGTAAATGTAAAATGTAAAGAGCGGCGTTATGTTGTCAGTGAGAAGCTGCAGCCGCGGCGGGATGATTTTTGATGTGCCGGCAGAACAACAACAACAACAATGCGCTACATGTTTCTTTTCCCCTCATTTCCTCCCTGTTATCCCAAATAACTAATGGAGTGAACACGGAGCAGTTTTTCCGTGAGCGGGAACAGAAAACCTGGAGTGTATCCAGAGCGGAGTGAATACAGAACGCTTCGAGCGGAGAGAGGAACGTGCTTTCACTCCAATCCAGGCTTCGATCACATCCCCCTCAGCAGGCTGAATACACCTCGTCTTTCCCTAATAATTCAAGACCTATTCAAGCTAAAATTAAGACATTTATTACACTGTTTGAGAAATGTAAGTCTATTTACGGCCTTAAAATTATGTAAAGTGAATTTAAGACATTAAAGACAGGCGGGAACCCTGCAATTGACGGACATCCGTCATAGACAAGTAATGAGATGCAGCCTTGGTCTGATGCAAGAAGCAAGTCATTTGTAATTTTAACAAGTGCAGTTTCTGTGCTGTGACCTGAAACCTGACTGAAATTCTTCACAGAGATCTTTTTTCTTTTCTTTTTTTTTTTTTGCAAGGAGCACAATTGAGCAGACACAACTTTTTCTAATATTTTAGACATAAACGGAAGATGTGAAATGGGTCTGTAATTTACCAGTTCACTAGGATCTAGTTGTGGTTTATTTACATCTTCCTGTCCTATAGTTGTAAAACACGAAAAGTTTTTCTTTGGGTGCGCGTCCTCGTCTGCACTCAAAGGTAGACACAGAGCAAGTAACAGTGAAACAATGGTAATGTGTGTGAATAGAGTATTAGCAGCGCGCTCTGATTGTTTTTGTTGTAGAATGCGATAGGGGATATATTCAGACGTTATAGAAACAAAAATGATGGTGTATAAAATTGATTTTAAGATAGAAAATAGACGATAAAGAATTAACTTGACGGAGCTCAAACGTCTATCTATCTAATTGACAGACCTTGACAGACAATGTGACCAGTTGGGCTTTTCTACCTGTGGGGTAGCATCGTCCTTTCATCGCAAATGGCAGATAAATTAGAGGACAACGATGAACTGGGCACTTTAATGTGGACTACTGTCACATTATGGTGCAGTAGGATGTGGCCCCATTTGGATCAAACCACTGGATTAAAACAGTGCGTCCTGTGGGTCTGTATCAATGTGACGGCCATGCAGATGGACAATGGTCCCTTTTGAACATTCTGTTGACACTAAGTAATGTTGCAACTACATGTCAACAAACTCTCATAAGAGTATTAGTAGACTGTCTGCTTCATATCTACTAACTCCTTATTGTGTTGGTCTCCCAACAGCTATTCTACTGACTATAAGTAACTTTGCATGATAAGAACATGTCAACTTAATCAAACCCTAACCCTACCAGTCAACTAATACACTACTAACACTCTAATGAGAGTTAGTAGAAATGTAGGTGCAACATTACTTATAGTCAATAGAATGTGTTAAAGGGACCATCAAAATAAAGTGAAACTGAAATTATATGCATTTTAGTGAGCAAGCCTTTTTACATGACCCGCACAATAAGTGAAGTGTTCCATGTCTGTGAATTGGCAGATGTTGGGTTGGGGTGTATTACGTTCTGCCCTCTAGTCTAGGGCTTTCAGAGCAGAAGTAATACAATTTCAACTTAAATAACCAAAGCGTCAGGAGAGAGCAAATGCCAAAATAACAAACAAAACAGTCTTTCTAAAGGTTTTTTTTTATTTTTTTATAATAATAATACATTTTATTTAAGGCACCTTTCAAATCACTCAAGGTCACGTACATCAGGGAGCAATAAATAAAACAACAATAAATAGCAACAATATCAAATCAAATACAAAATAACCAAGGTCAACAAAACATAAATGACAGCCAACATGATTTGTGTGAGTGAGTGTGTGTGTGTGTGTGTGTGTGTGTTTGCGTAAGTGTGACTGGGTGTTGGGGGTGGAAGTATATAAATATAAGAAAGTACAACAGACATGACAATAGCAAAAAAAAAAAAACAATAGTAATGATAACAGTAATACTAATAATACTACTACTAATAATAGCATTAATAACAAAAATTAGAGGATGGAGAATGAGGAAGGTGATAAGTAATAATAGTAATAGCAGCAGCAATAACGATAATAAACTTATTCATCCGAGACAGTGTCACGGATCGGCCAGGCCCGACCTTCCACCAATCACAACGCTCCACCTCACCTGAGTACTGATCACGTCCACCTGCACCTCATCAACTCATCACCAGCACTCAAGATATAAACACCATCTCCACACACACTCACCGTCCGATCTCGTCGACACGACCTGGACTCCTCTTCAGCTACCTGTTGAGACAAAGAACAATATCCTTTAAATTCTACCTACCTCGAAAGTCTTACCTTCTGTGTCTGCTCCTTGTGTTCCTCTCATCCTCCTAGATCGTTCTCCCCTGGATCCGTCTGTCTGTCAAGCCCCGGTCTCCGCTCCTGGAACAAGATATAGTGTGTGTGGATTCAAGATCATCTCTACCTCCTTGCCTTTTCCTCTAAAACTCATTGTGTCTAATAAATCTATATTTTTATATACTCATCCGTGTCCGACCCATACTGTGACAGAAGATCGGACCAACACAGCTTCACAGACAAGATGAGTGCACGGATCCCTTCCAGGAGCTGGTGGATTCCCTCAAGAGAGTCTTGCTGCAATCACCCAAACCACCAGTGCCATCAGCTCCACCATCATCACCCACTGCACCACCTCTGACACTTCTTCTCCGATTGTCTTCGCCAGTCCCATGGCCAGGCCAGCGCCCTTCTCTGGTGCGGCGGAGGAATGCAATGGCTTTCTCTTACAATGTAACCTCACCATGGACTTACATCCGCAGATGTTCCCGAATGATCAGTCCAAGATAGCCTTCATAGTCACCTCCCTAACTGGACCGGCACCGTTGGGCTGAGACCATTTTGCACCAGGCGGGACCCGCTACGCAAACGCGTTCCAGAACTTCCTGCACCACTTCAGAGGTGTTCAGCAGCTCCCCTGGAGACTCGACTGTGGGTGAGCAATTATATCGATTACGTCAGGGTACAACACCCATTCATGCATATGCTCTCCAATTTCGCACACTCGCAGCAGCCAGCGGATGGAACGAGCCCTCTCCTAACCGCTTTTCAACAAGGGCTTAATCCCTCTCTGCGCTTGCACCTCTCGGCATATGACGACACCTATGGCCTGGAAAAATTTATCCAACTGGCTATTCGATGCTCTAATCGCATTCAATCCTGCAGTAATGAGACCGCCTATGCCATTGCATCTCCTCCTCCGCAACCGCCAGAAACCAGTGACCCTCCAGAACCGATGCAAACTGACTCAACTCGTCTATCGATGAAAGAGAGACAGAGGAGAATCACTCAAGGGTTATGCCTGTATTGTGGCGAGCGGGCACAGGATCCTGGAGTGCCCACTTCGACCCCCACGAGCCGTGGTGAGTACCATCCGTCCTCACATACCTAAACTGAATCCTCTATCCACAATCGTACAACTTACTGCCGGCTCCTGTATAATTTCAGTATCCGCCCTCCTCGACTCCGGCTCAGCGGGGAATTTCATCTCCGGATCCCTCGTCCATCAGCTCGGGCTCTCGACCTCGACTACGGAGAACGCCTATGAGGTCCAATCAATAACTGGACAACCGCTAACAAGGCGTTGCGTCCGTCAGAGTGTTGGCCCAATTGGTCTACAAATTGGTCAGTTGCATCTTGAAGAAATACATCTGTTGGTTCTGGAGGGCTCCACTGCGGACGTCATCCTTGGGCGCCCGTGGCTGGTGCAGCACAACCCTCATCTATCTTGGAGGACAGGAGAAGTCTTAAAGTGGGGTGAGAGTTGCTTCCCTCACTGTTTCCCCAGACGTCCATCACCAGTTTCCGACGACCCAATTCACATTCCAGTTCACTCAACATCCATCGAGAGCCCGATAGAGAAGCAATCTGTGGACATCCCCGCTTGCTACTCCCACTTTAATGACGTCTTCTGTCCGAAGAAAGCTGCCCAGCTACCACCACACCGGCCATGGGACTGCGCCATCGACCTCCTACCGGGTGAACCAGTACCACACGGGCGAATCTATCCACTTTCACCTCCCGAACACAAGGCCATGGAGGAGTACATTGAGGAGGCGTTGAAACAAGGTTACATAGTCCCATCAACCTCCCCTGCTGCTTCCAGTTTCTTCTTCGTGGCCAAAGATGGCGGCCTCCGCCATGCATCGACTCACCGGAAACTAAATGAGATCACAGTTAAATTCGATATCCTCTTCCCTTGTCCCCACAGCGTTGGAACAACTCGCGGTGCCACCATCTTCACTAAATTGGACCTCCGCAGCGCCTACAACCTCATTCGCATCAGAAAAGGAGATGAATGGAAGACCGCATTTGTCACTCCTACTGGACATTATGAATATAGGGTCATGCCGTATGGGCTGGTCAATGCTCCTTCAGTCTTCCAAGGCTTCATGCATGAGGTGCTCCGGGAGTTCCTTCATCGTTTTGTGGTTGTGTATATTGACGACATCCTCATTTACTCCCGGAGCCTGGCCGAACATCGCCAACACGCTATGCGGAGGTCCTACAGCGCCTCCGCCAGTACCATCTCTTCCTCAAAGCTGAGAAATGCACTTTCCATCAGTCTACCGTCCATTTCCTCGGATACATCATCAGCAGTGGTGGCACTCGCATGGACAAGGGAAGGTGGAAGCCATCACCTCTTGGCCCCGACCCAACACCATTAAAGAACTCCAAAGGTTCCTAGGATTCTCCAACTTTTATCGCGGTTTATCTCAAACTACAGTACCATCACCAGTCCCTCACCGATCTCCTAAAAGGTAACCCCAGAACACTATCATGGAACTCTAATGCCCAGAAAGCCTTCGACACCTTGAAAATAGCATTCACCAACGCACCACTCCTGGTCCACCTAATCCCAACATACCCTTCACAGTCAAGTCGATGCATCCACCACCGGGTCGGGGCCATCCTATCACAGCAGCAGGGACGCCTCCCAAACTCCATCCATGCGCCTACTTTTCCCGGAAACTCAGCCCGGCGGAAAGAAATTATGATATCGGCAACAGGGAACTTCTAGCCATCAAACTTGCCCTAGAAGAGTGGAGGCACTGGTTGGAGGGGCTGCTCATCCATTCCTGGTATTAACTGACCACAAAACCTCCAGTATCTTCGTGACGCCAAAAGGTTGAACCCCAGACAAGCCCGTTGGGCTTTATTCTTCACTAGATTCAATTTCAAGATCTCCTACCGTCCAGGACCCAAGAATGTAAAAGCAGACGCCCTATCCCGCCTACACAACCCGAAGAAGACCCAGAATCACCAGAAACCATTCTACCCACAGAAATAATCAGCAGCCCCATCCAATGGACCTCTCCTCCAGTCGCCTCCACCAATCCTCCTCCCAATCCGGGCTGCCCACCTGACCACCAATACGTTCCACATACCCAACGAATCCCTCTCATTCACACTACTCACACCTCCCTAGGTACTGGTCACCCAGGGGCCAACGCCACCCTCTCGCTGCTACAAGACCGCTTCTGGTGGCCCAACATGGCCAGGGACGTGAGAAGGTTCGACGGGCTGCCCGGATTGCACCATCTCAAAAGCACCCGTCATCTTCCAACCGGCAAACTCCTCCCACTACCTATACCACACCGTCCTTGGTCACACCTAGGAGTAGACTTCATTACAGATCTCCCCATCTCCGACGGTAACACCTGCATCTTCGTCATTGTCGACCGATTCTCAAAGTTCTGTCACCTCATACCTCTCCCAGGCCTTCCCACTGCGTTACAGACAGCAGAGATGTTATTTAATCAGATCTTCCGGTATTACGGCATTCCAGAAGATATAGTATCCGACAGAGGACCACAGTTCATCTCCCGAGTATGGAAGGCATTCTTCTCTCTCCTAGGTGTGACCGTCAGCCTCTCATCTGGGTACCATCCGCAATCCAACGGGCAAACCGAACGTAAGATACAGGAAATAGGGCGTTTTCTACGAACCTTCTGCCATGGCCGCCAGAACTCTTGGAACCAGTTCCTGGGCTGGGCCGAGTACGCCCAAAATTCCTTGCGTCAAGGCTCCACTGGACTCACGCCCTTCCAGTGCGTACTCGGTTTCCAGCCTCCCCTGTTTCCCTGGTCAGGAGAACCATCTGAGGTACCCACCATCGACTACTGGTTCCGAGAGAGCGAGAGGGTCTGGGACGCAGCACACCACCAACTCCAGCAGGCAGTGCGCAGACAACGAATGGCTGCGGACGTCCGAAGAGCCGCCAATCCCTCTTACCAACCGGGACAAAAGGTCTGGCTCTCCACCAGGGACATCAGACTGCGCCTGCCTAGCCGGAAACTCAGTCCCAGATTCGTTGGCCCCTTCACCATCTTGGAGCAAATCAACCCAGTCACCTACAAATTACAACTGCCACCACAATACAAAATTCACCCAACCTTCCACGTATCACTCCTAAAACCCTTCTCTCCTCCTCTCTCCCCAGGGCCTGGCCAAGCGGAGGAACCCCCTCTCCCTCTCATCGTGGAAGACGGAACCATCTACAAGGTGAAGGAAATCCTGAATTCTCGGCGCCGTGGTGGTAAGCTAGAATATCTTGTGGACTGGGAGGGCTACGGTCCGGAAGAACGCTCATGGGTGCCAAGAGAAGACATTCTCGATCCCACACTCCTGGAGGAATTCCACCTAGCACACCCGGATCAGCCAGCACCCCGGGGCCGGGGCAGACCACCACGACGCCGAGGGCGGCCCTCAGGAGCGGGCCGTGGAGAGGGGGGTACTGTCACGGATCGGCCAGGCCCGACCTTCCACCAATCACAACGCTCCACCTCACCTGAGTACTGATCACGTCCACCTGCACCTCATCAACTCATCACCAGCACTCAAGATATAAACACCATCTCCACACACACTCACCGTCCGATCTCGTCGACACGACCTGGACTCCTCTTCAGCTACCTGTTGAGACAAAGAACAATATCCTTTAAATTCTACCTACCTCGAAAGTCTTACCTTCTGTGTCTGCTCCTTGTGTTCCTCTCATCCTCCTAGATCGTTCTCCCCTGGATCCGTCTGTCTGTCAAGCCCCGGTCTCCGCTCCTGGAACAAGATATAGTGTGTGTGGATTCAAGATCATCTCTACCTCCTTGCCTTTTCCTCTAAAACTCATTGTGTCTAATAAATCTATATTTTTATATACTCATCCCGTGTCCGACCCATACTGTGACAGACAGGGGGTGGTTGGGGAATCAGGAGGAGGACAAATAGTAGTAATAATAATAGTAGTAATAATAATAATGTTAGTAATAGTAATAATGAAATAATAATAGTAATAAAGCTATGAATAGAAAAAAATTGTAAGGCTGCCTCTGGGCCCTCCATGCGTAAGGCATAAATTATGCCAAAAACGAACCATCAAGGAGAGGCGCTGCGGGGCACGGGGCCCAAAAGTCCACCCCTGGCCGCCACTCACATGCCATGTTGTGGATGGCTTCAGACAAAGAGGATCAACGGATTCATGATTGATGGAAGTTTATGAGAGATAACAAAGAGGGGTGTAATTCTATTGTATTATTTGGAGTGGATGTTGACAGGTTTTCCATGGAGATGTACTCTAGTAGTAAGTTTTTCCAAGATGTAATATGTATGGTGTTCCTTGATTTCCAGTTCATGAGAATAGTTTTCTTTTAGTTAGAGCCACTAGAAGTAATTTACTATCTGTATCGTTTGAGTTGATTATGGATATGTCACCTAATATACAAAGGGAGGGAGATAATGGGACGTGACATCCCATAAGATTGGATAGTGACTCAGTAACGTTTTCCCAAAATTCTTTAACTGGGGTGCAATGCCACATGGCGTGAAGATAGGTGTCTGAGGCGTTTGTGTACAATGTGAGCATGTTTCTGAAGTAAAACCCATTTTAAATAATTTTCGTCCAGTAAGGTGAAATCTATGAAGTAGAATTAAATCAATTGTCCTAGTGTCGATCTTTGATTGAATTGATGATTTGATTTGTGAGTATTCCAAAAACAATTGCTCCCAATGCCGTATCTCTGGACCAAGTGGGAAAATGATGCCAGGTTATTATTATGAAAGATATGCTGAAGTTGTGTGATTCCCTTTTCTGCCCATGTGCGTAAATTAAGTGGTTTCTTGTTAGATGTAAAATCTGGGTTATTCCAAATCGGAGTGTATTTAGATGGTGCAAGAGAAGAGTTTGTGATTTGATGGAATTTCCACCAGGCTGTCAGAGCTGCTGCTATTGTCGGCATTTTAAAACAATGATGCTCTTTGATTGTTTGATTGTAGAAGGGTAAATCTGAAGTATTAATGTCCTTACAAATTGTTTGTTCAACATCTAGCCATGTGTTTTCTGATGGGTTAGGGTGAATCCATTTGTGTATATTTTGGAGCTGATTGGCCAAAAAGTAGTGGTAAAAATGTGGTGCTTCCAGTCCTCCTTGTGTTCTTAATTTCTGTAGAGTAGTCAGTTTAATTCTTGGGGTCTTGTTTTTCCAGTAGAATTTGGTAATGATTGAATCTAGTGATTTAAACCAGGCAAGGGTGGGTTGTGTTGGTGTCATTGTAAATAAATAGTTTAATTTAGGGAGTATAGTCATTTTAATTACTGATATTCTGCCCATAATAGAAAGTGGTAGGTTCATCCAGCGTTGAAGATCATCGGCTATTGTTTTAAGTAGTGGAGTGTATGAGTCCAAACAGCTCTGACAGCCTGGGGGAAACATTAATACCCAGATAAGTGATGTGATTGGTGCACGGAGGAATTTGTGGTGTATGGGATGTCACATCCACACTGGTGGAATGTAATGAAAGTATAGCAGATTTACTCCAGTTGATTGAGTATTCAGAAATATTTGAGAAAGAATCAATGAGTTTAATCGTTTCTTGTAACGATGACGGAGGGTCTTGTAAATATATTAATATATCATCAGTGTAAAGACTTATTTTGTGGTGTATATTTAGTGTTTGAATTCCTTTTATGTTGCTGTTTTGACGGATGGCTGTTGCTAATGGTTCAATGAAAATGGTGAAAAGTGAGGGGGAGAGTGGGCATCCTTGTCTAGTCCCGCGGTGCAGTGTGAAGCTACGTGATGTTAGTCCATTAGTGATGACAGTGGCTGAAGGTGATGTATATAGAATTTTAATCTTTCTAAAGGTTAACAAAATAACTTCCCTGACTAAAGAAAAACAGGTGAAAAGTTTAGAAGGGGTTAAACCCAAATAAATCGGCGCCCAACTCCCTATATGGTTTCACACTACTAGATTCACACAGAATCTCAACATTAACGTTGTTGCAACCACACCTTAGGTTCACATATCACAAATTGCTCAAGAGCAAATAATACAACAACGTGTCTGGGATAGCAGATAAGGGACTTCTCCTGAGCGGTGTCTCTCTGCTCCTTTATCCCTCTTGCACACTGCGTAACAGGGAAGCCATGCTGCCACTAATTGAAATCACCTGCAGATGGTTTGGACTGCTACTTAGCAGAGAGAGAGAGAAAGAGAAAAAGAGGGAGGAGAAAACAACATGTGACCATCTCCCAATATACACAAGTACGTCAGGGGACGTAACAGGGTGCGTTTCCCAAAAGCAACTATGGTCGCAAGTTCCATCATTACCAATAGAGTTCAGTGGAGCTAATGACCATAGTTAGCTTACGATGCTTTTGGGAAACACACACCTGGCATGGAAATATTTTAAAACTATTTTTTTTTTATTTTAGCTCTGATTAATGCTCTGATTAATAAGAAGATTTAGAAACCGTGGAGAGGTTAAAGAGAATGCACGGTTTAATAAATCTGTTTCTTCTTCCATTAGAGAAGGAAATATTGCATGGGCTAAGGCTAAAAGAAGTAATAATGCTAATAATTGCAACCAATATAGGGCGTTAATAAATAAATGGGTAACACTTTATTTTGATGGTCCTTTTTGAACATTCTGTTGACACTAAGTAATGTTGCAACTATGTCAACAAACTCTCATTAGATTATTAGTAGACTCTCTGCTTCATATCTGCTAACTCTTTATTGTGATGGTCTCCCAACAGGCACTCTACTGACTGTAAGTAACTTTGCAAGTACATGTCAAGTTATTCTAACCCTAACCCTACCAGTCAACTATACACTACTAACATTCTAATGAGAGTTAGTAGAAATGTAGGTGCAATGTTACTTATAGTCAACAGAATGTGTTAAAGGGACCATCAAAATAAAGTGAAACCAATAAATGCACTAAATAAATAAATAAAAATATAAAAAAATGCAAAAAGTGAGTATTACATTAACATAATAATAATAATAAAATAATGAAAAAAGTTGGATATCCCCCTTTGTTGGATAATTATCGTCCTATTTCAAAATCGTCTAATATAGTTAAAGTGTTTGAATCCATGTAAATGAACAGTTAAAGCACTATTTGTCTGTTAATAATATCTTAAGTCAAACTTAATAAGGTTTTAAATGAGGACATATACTAACTGCCGCAATGTCAGTCACTAATGACATTGTCACTGCATCTGGCACTCAGCTTAAAAGGGTTGCATCTTATAAATATCTTGGTTTCTGGCTTGATAAGTTGATTTTTAGTACTCACATTGATAGTCTTTTAAAAAAATTGAGAACAAAGCTATATGCTTTTATTTTCATTTAAAGTGCCCTTATTAAGGATTTTTGAAAATTACCCTTCTTGCAGTGTGAAACACAGCTCTAAGTGAATGAAAACATCCTGCAAAGTTTTAAATCTGAAAGTGCACCGTGTATAAAGTTATTGTCTCTCAAAAGAAAGAGTCGACTCCGAATTATTGAAACGAGTCATTTTTAAAACGAATACCAAGCCATTTCATGTTGACGTCAACATGAAACATTAGCATATTGCCCGCCCACTTGTTGCACGCACAGACCTGGGAAAACTTGATTTTCGCTTTGGTCTGAATGAAAATTCATTCTTTGCCACTATGTGCCGCTTTTGGAGCATTAAAAGCTCACAAACAATGCTTTAAATGAAATCGATCAATCACAGCAATTAGCGTCATGCAAAGGAGGGCTGTAGCCCCATCAGAAACTCGCTTAGCCCCGGCACACATAAGAAATTTCACGTTAAACAGGTTGTTTTTGAAAATCAGTGCCTGAAATAAAGCTGCTCTGAATTTTCATTGATGACTGTAGTGTTAATAATAATAATAATTATAGGCCTATAATTCATTGTATAAATTAACCTGTCGTTTTAAATAAAAAAAAAATTAAATAAAAAAATTTCAATGAGTAAGCTAATAGTTTATTTTATTATCTTCATGCGCTTTGAAATTATCGAAATTACAATAATATAATGTAATTTAATAATAAAAGTAATCTAACAATAATAATAGTCCTAATAATAATAAGAATGTAACAGGCCTACATTAATTGGAAATGCTAAATCCTCTTAATACTGCCAATTTTTGTTGCTTATCTCTGGCTATCATCGACACATGATATCATGCAAATCAGCATGGGGAGGTTATCACCTGCAATGTGTGCCCCTGTGGAAATAGTTGTATGAATTGTATTTTTTACTATTTATTGAATTGAAAAAAAGAAAAAATCCCAACTTTCTCTCTTTTCTATATTCGTTCATGAATTATATTAATTTGTAAGTGTCATATTTGGCAATTGGCATTAGGCTATATTACTAATAAAAGTGGCATATGAGAAGTTTGATACCACAAAAAAAGAAAAAGAAAAAAAAAACAAGTAAAATATGCCCTTTTCGAAGCTGCTGTATATAAAAAAAACTGATAGCTAAAGTTTAGGCATTCATTACTTTTTTTTTTAGCTCCCCCTCTGAACTGTTAAGCCCCCCTTAGCACCCCCAACAAAAAAATCCTGGAGCCGCCACTGGGAGTCATTGAGCAAATAAGGTAAAAATAAATGCATATTATGAGAAAACGAAAGTGACCTTGCATGCATGTCAACCTGTTGTTGGTTACTCCCAAAACCAAATATGAACCTTTCATAACCCAGGCTAACAGGGGCACTTTAAAAAAATGAAAAACGTGCTTTTATTAAAATATGCTTTTATTTTCATTTAAAAAATGAAAAACGTTTTTCCTTCGTTCCTCGAAAAAATATTGGACTGTGGTGATATACTGTATGTAGCTCTTTCAAGCTACCCTCTCAAGAGTTACACCTCCCAAGTTCTGTTAGGATGGAACAGCGGGTTCTGCCTCAGGAGGAGCCAGTAATATGTCTCTTGAATAATTATATAAATTATTACACACCTCTGGTATTAGTAATAGTTTTAAGCTAAGCCTATAGGTAAATATGGAGACACTAGGTAAGTACTGTGAATCCAGGTAAATACACCAGGTAAGTATGGGTAAGTATAAAAAAACTATAAAGTTTTATTATCAAAATAAATAAATGTCAATAAATAAACAAATAAATAGTGTGTAAAAAGTAACAAAACAGACTGTATCTATCTACAGACAAAATAGACTGTAGATAGACAGTATCACTCCAGAATCTCAGAATCACTCCAAATAATGCAAACTGACCTAGATGTAGAGAAAACACAGACTGATCTATCACTTTGACATGGAAAAAGGATCCCTCAGGCTATACACAGCTGTCAGTAGGAGCAACAATGACAATAATAATAAAAATAATAGACATTTAAACATCAATAATGAATAAACCACGTATTTGTGGGCCCGCACACAGTCATTCCTCCACCCCACCGTAGCTAGAGTGTGTTGTGGCTGATAAAAAACACCAACTGGCCCCATTTACTCCAACGAGTAAAATAAAACTATGCAGGGTACCTCTATTCAGATGACATATTGGTTTTTATACTGTACAAACATTTTCTATCCAATTACCCTCACCCTACCCCTAAACCTACCCCCTACACAAAATTGTCTGCTATTTTAGATTTTCAAAAATATTATTTGGTATGTTTTATAAGCTTGTTTCGGTTACACTTTATTTCGATAGTCCACTTTATACATTCTACTAACTACAAGTAACTTTGTAATTAAATGTCAACTACATGTCAACTACTTCTCATTAATTTGCAACTACATGTCTACTAACTTTCAGAAGAGTAGGTTTAGGGTTAGTAGAATAAGTTTACATATACTTCCAAAGTTTCTTATATTCAGTATGCTGTATGTTGTGGACCCATCAAAATAAAGTGTTAGAAGATATTAAGCAGACAGTCTACTAATACTCTAATGACTGCTAGTTGACATGCAATTGCAAAGTTACTTGAATGTCTAAAGTTATAATGTCTAAAGTGGACTATTGAAATAAAGTGTTACCCTTGTTTCTTCATGGGGACCATAAAAAAGTCAAAATTTGCTATACTTGTGGTTCCCATAACATAGGGAATACCATTACCATTACAACACACACACACAAACACACACACACATTTTCCTTATGTTATAGAAACCTTGTTAAACCTGATTAACCTCAAGGCTAATCTGGAACAAGAGTGCCCTCAACTGAGGCACTGGGGTAGAACAGTCCTGTGTGCTCCAGTGGAGGCGACGGCACATCCAATCTGTCCACTGCTAAATTCTAGAAGGCTTCCCGACTTAAAAAAAAGTCCTAATGGTGACCTAACGGAGACCTAATGGTGAATTAATTGTCAAGAATTGACATTTCCACAATAAAGTGCTGTAATTTGCTTCAATTGTCCACTCAGTGTAATATCTCAGCTCGATCCTAAACAGATCTGTATTGCCAATAAATGTCTTTCTAAAGAACTATTTTTTTTTCCAACACCATCTTCTAAAACTACATTTCACATACTCTTTCAAAAACAATTTTCTGTGTGTATTAACTGTCCAGTGGTGTGTATCTTAACACGATTTCCTCATTAGTTCTTTATTAGTTAATTAAGGTTAAGTTGTTTTACCTGGGTTTTTGTCATTTATCTCGTGTCCTCCCTAGTTTTAGTTTGCTTTAAGCATTCAGTTTGAGTTCCACCTTTGTTGAGTCTTAATGTTATTTTAATGTTATACTGAAGTTATCTTTCTGTTGTTTACTTTGTCTCGGAAATCATTATTGTCATTAAAGAACCTTATTGCACCGTTCCTTCGTCTCCCCGTACTCCTTGAGGGCAACACACGTAACAGTCGAAAGATGGCATTATTTTATAATATTTACAGCTTGCTCTTATTTTCTGTGTTATTGTACCATTCTGGGATACTTAATGTTTTCTAACAAAATAAAAAAAACGTTAAAGTAAAAATGTTAAAATAAAATGTATAATACAATTATTATTTGTAACATATTTTAGTACCATGTAGGTCTACTGTACATATTACTGTATTAACTACTATTATTTCATACTAATATTACTACTACATTTACTATTAGTATGTGTAAGAAAAATAATATTGCACGTTCTTTTTATTGTACTTGTATTGTATTGTAAATCTCAAAGTGCTACCACAGACAATAACAGTAACACAATAACAGTGTAACAATTAGAAATAAGTTCTGTAATAATTACAAATAAGATCTTTGGAATAAAAGGCAGCCTTGAGTTTATTTTCATCAAAATATCAAAATATTAAGTAATCTGCGTAGAATTGACAATATGAGCTCTGTTGGGTTGTCTAAATAATTTGAATGTGACTTGTGTATTTTTTCCTAGATAGATATTACAATTCAAAAAGGGGGGTCTCTGCCAGAACTAATACAGTGCACCGAATGCTGCAGTCATTTCCACTGTCCATTTTGTGATGCCTGTTTTCCAACCAACACGGTTGGCAAAAGTGCAAACGCATCTGCAGGCACATTTCAATAGATTGGTCCAGCATGAAGGTAATATTTGCAAGTGTACATCTTATTATAGTGAAAAATTGTAAGACAAACTTAAAGTGCAATCTTGTACTACTGTTTTTCAGAATTTACAATACACAGACGCCTCTGCAGAAGTCAACCACATTATCACTGCCTCTACTGCAAATCAACAATTTTAAGAAAACTTGATTTTATTAAAAATTTAGCACTCTGCAAACAAAAACACCAACCACCAACCCCTCACACTAAAGCCACCACAACTTCTGCCAAGACTCTGCCCACCATTCATGTGACTCCCTCCGCTGCCACGACTGTGCCCACCATTCATGTGCCTCCCTCTGCTGCCACGACTCTGCCCACCATTCATGTGACTCCCTCCACTGCCCACCATTCATGTGCCTCCCTCCGCTGCCACGACTCTGCCAACCACTTCTGGCATTTCTAGGCCCTTCAAAAAAAATGGGCGAAAAAAACCAAAGCAACTAAAGAAATGTCCAAAATGTGATTTGATATGCCACCATAAAAATGTAAAAAGACATACAGAACTCAAACACCCCCCAAAAATGAGGGACATTACTTTCTCATCCCATCTTGACAGTGAGTGCATAGACCCCCAGAATGGAGTCTATCTGATCCACAAAAGTATTCATGGAGCTTCTACTCCACTCCATGTGCAAATTAAAATATGGGGGGAACAACATCGTGTTTCATGTTAATTAAATGAGTGCCAGACTAATATGGAGTTGGCTTGGAGAAGTGGACTGCTGTCATACCAGTGTGTTCACCTCCGGTCAGTTTCATACTGCAAAACCTTTTTAACCTCACCTTCACTCACAGAAGAAAGTTTAAAAGAAATGGTTAAAAGCAAGTGGTTTGGCCAGGACAAAATAAAACAGTGTGTCGATCGTCAAAAACTAGCCCAAGAAGAAAATGCACCACTGTCAGTTGAATCCAAGATTGGAGTCCCACCATCAAAAAGATTCATATCAGTCTACGAGCCTAATATATCATATTATAGTAGACTGGGCAGAGTCATGGTGTCATATGACACCAAGAAGAATTCATGGCACTGTCCCTGTGCAAAAAAACTGAGGTCATGCACCCATAAATACATAGCAAAATGGCACCTCTTTCAATTGCACCCTGAACTCTTCCGAAAGGTTCGGAGCACTGAAAGCGCTGAAGAATTTCAGGCAACAGTGATGGAGGAAAGTGATGAAAGTGAGACTTACCCTCCAAAGGATGTTTCAAAAGTAAAGAGCATGGTAGAATACATCCTAATGAATAAAAAGCTACCATCTACTATTCCCAATCATTTGAGCCTTTCTCCAGTCAATAAGGAATTTCCACAACACCTAATCCCTGATGAGACAATGTGCTACCACTGCTCAGACCGCACATTGCTCAGTGATCCTGTCTGCATTACACGTAAAGCGAAAATTCTCACAACTTCAGGAATTGTCCAAGGTGGATCATTGTTACAGCTTTTATTTTATTTTAATTATGAATAAATACTAAACCATTTTTTTTTTTTTTTTTACATTCTGTATCTGCAGATATTTCAACCTACTACAAATTCTGTCCTCTCTGTGGAATAGTGTACCGTTACCAAGAGTGGGGTAACGGTTTACATAATTTCAATGACCATGTCCTCCTTGAACTCTCTGTCTGACTCACCATAAGAAACCTGTTGCAGGTAATCGCTATACATTTTTTTCCAACAATAGGATTTCTTAGTATTTATTTAAATAAGATGTACTGATTAAGTGTGGTTTCTTTATCATAGGTGCATACAGCAGTCAGCAGAGTAGTGGAGTACTTGGAGGTGACTACAGGTGTACAGTTCCCCTCAGCAGATACTGTTCTCCATGGCTATCTCCACTTTGAGGCCCTTAGGCTGCATTTACACTGCAGGTCTTGATGACCAATTCCGATTTTGTGACTATATCTGATTTTTTGGACGACGTGCTTACATTTCTTTTAAAAGTGACCCGTATCCGATGCGTGCGTTTTACACTGAACTTGGTGAAACAAGCCAAAAATAGCATATATGACATCACAAATCAATTTGAATAGTACATTGAGTTTAATTTATTGACATGGAATTCATATAGAAACGTTTTTAATGCAATAGTTACATCTATACATCAAAATAATTATATATCCTAGTACAAATTCTTCAGGACAGTGATGTACGCAGCTCCGCTGAAAGCTTGCGAGTGGAATAATACTCAGGTGGTAGATATTGTTAAACATGTCACATCGTCTGTGTTTTTTTTTTAGTAATTAAAACCAAATGCGTTCATCAGTGATTGTATATCAAAGGCAGGGACATGTTTGTGTGCATTTTATTTTGTGGTTTCAATGGAACGAACGTGACAGATGTGCTCATCTGAGCACGAGCTGCCGTCACTGACAACAGCAGTGGAAACGAGCACTCAGCGTGATTTCAAAAGCAACACATTTCAGCGTCAGACCGCCTTTTATGTAACACAAACGAACAAAATTAATACTCTGCTACTCAGCTAGAGATGTTTCATTTTTTATAGTTATGTCTGTACTGCGAAATGTTTAAAAACTCACTTTTCAATGATGTAGGAGTCGCATTTACAGGGGAATATCCGATCTGACCGCTTACACGGCAGACGCAAATGCACGTATCCGATTCAAATCTGATTTATTTCCACATATGAATGAGGCCTGAAACCGATCAGAGAATATCGGAATCCATGTGATTTTTTCCTGCTTACACGGTCGTGGGCCATATCCGATCTGTGCCACATGGGAGGAAAAAAATCGGAAATTGGGTCACTTGAACCATGCAGTGTAAATGCGGCCTTACTGACCATGAATATCAGTATTCATGTGTGTCTTGTGGTGACCATCCGCCTGTGGTCATAATGGACCTCCACAAGAAGGCATCCTTTCATCTCTCCGGTAAATTCCTTTTATGGGTATAAGTTGCAGATAGGTAAGTCTTTGGTTTATAGTATGTATTTATTTTCTTTAGTGAGTGACCTTTCACAACCTCCACAAGATTTTAATGGAGAGGTGGATTTAGATCTGTTTTGGAAGGCACTGACAGAAGAACGGATTGTTCGAGGATTTTTTTCAAGTAAGGAAATTGAATATACCAGAAATAGCATGTCACCTTTATTTAATTTCATAAGTGTTTTCAGGGGTACAATCTAAATTCTTTGATATACTAACATGTTTGTTTGTCCACCTAGTTTTGTCCCATTTTGTGTTCCACCTAGTTACAACAGGGCACCCTGGATTGGGAGTAAGACGCACAGAGCGAATGTTGTTCTCAACACTGAATTTGAGAATGTGCACAAAGCTAAAACTGCAGACCGGACAGAAATAACTGTCTCTGAAACTTTCGAATCAAAAAGTAAAATATGTCTTGCTAATTTTGTATTATTTGTCAGTGTTGGCATTTTATTTCACACATGTACTTTATGTGATAGGTTGAAGTGATAAGAAGACAAGAGTGTGGTTTGCCAAAGGCTCTCGCACAGATCTACTCCTGCGACTTTCAGAGGAGATGAGGTCAAGGGAGGCATATGACAAGGTTTTTGAAAAGATTTGGGCTGCTTCAATGTTGCACATTGAAATATTACGAATAATTCAGAAATGTGCAAAGTCACATAGCCATAATGGGCCCTATTTTCCGCTTGGCACTGGTTGGGGAGTGACTGGTGGCGTACAGCTCTGGGGGGTGTTGGAGGCGGCCTGGTCTGACACTGGGGTGTGTTGTGGCCTCCATGTGGGGGGAGGTGCATTGGATGTGGTGCAAGTGCAAGCCTAATCAACGTATGCACATCTGCTAATGAATCAGTCCATGCATTAATATTAACACATTCGTTAAATAATAGGCTGCTATAAAGACATTATTACGGCACATGTCAGTGTGTATACAATATGAAACTCAGAGGCAGTTGCTAATCTTTTGAAAGCCATTCCAGTATGCAACCTCTTTTAGCAGCAGAAGCAGTGTGTGTACCTCTCACCTGGAGACGGGAAGACCTGTCCTCTCCTCACTGTCTTCTTCTCTCGCCTCCCCGCTCTTCTCACCACACTTTGTTCTATTTTGCTGTTACTACATCCATGACACTTTGTGGGTTCATCCCATAGACTGTAAAAAAGAATGGACGTAGGGTCCGTGACGTCACCCGTAGGTTTCTGTAAAGCGTTTTTGAAGCCTAAAGTGGGCGGAGCCGACCGCCGCCATCTTGGAAGCGCGTCACCGCGCGTCACTCCCGGATAATCGAAAATAGGCGGGGCGTGGGTGAAGCTGAGCTGAAACCACGCCCGTCATGCAAAGACAAAACACCATAATTTCGTTTTTGGTCGAAAATTAGTTATTGATCATTTTGGGATATAATGACCTCCTTTATCATGTGTTTAAGTATCATGGAGAAAAGCCCCGGAGAAGCCAAGGCAGAACACAGTATAACATCAGTTACCGCTCTTTGACTTTGTTTTGGAAAGCTCAGATAAGTTACAGTGCTCTGCATATGTTTGCATTCGTTCGTCAATACTGTGCCAGCCTGGAGTTACACGGTATTCTGCCTTTGTTTTACTGTCCATTAAAGTCTGCCGCGTTTATTGTGTACTTCTATATCTGTTGGCACTTCATTAGACAAACAAATGAGAGAGACCGCGATCTAACAAACTGCTCCATATAACAAAGCACTGTAAGCAATAACGATTAAAACATCTAATTGCCAGATTCCCAGTGTCCTACCTATAATTATTTTCTCTGTACAAAAACAAATCTTTAAAGCCAGTTTTCTAAGTTTCGCACTAGCGAGTTTCACACTCTGGAGCAGAGCGCGCAGCAGTCCACCTGTCACTCAAGTGGCCACGCCCTTAATTATGCAGAACTTTAAGGCTTAATATAATTGAAACGGATGAGTTATAAAAAAATTCACCCCCCTCACAGTTGTCACGAAGGGCAAAATTAGCTATATATACCAAAATAATTTTTTTGTACCAGGCTGTAAACATGTTTTTTTCTGCTGTAAAGTTGGGCATTTTAACATGGGGAGTCTATGTGATTGACTCCCTTTTGGAGCCAGCCTCCAGCGGCCAGTCGATGAATTGCAGTTTTAGTCACTTCCGTGTTGGTTTCACTAGAGGGAGCGGGAGGTTGCCGCTTGGTTCATCCAAAAGCAGTGTTTAAATCATTTCTCTTTGTCTTGGACAAAATTATGGCAAACAAATGTGTAGTATGAAATTCATGGTATAATGGGTGTACTCATTGTCTAAATAAATCCATAAAATGATTATAAATGAAATATGAATAAAAAATAACACAAAATATGATGTAATGTAGGGCACACTGATTATATCATTCAATTTTTATTTGTATAGCCCAATATTACAACAAAGTCGCCTCAGAGGGCTTTCCCAAAGTTGAATTGATTGGATGTAGTTGTTACATTGTTTTACCAAATAAGCACACAACGAAGGAGTGTTCACAAAAACAGAGTCTTTTAATAAAAAGCCAAACAAGAAACAGAAATAATCCAGTAGCAAAACTCATAGATCAAACAATACCAGACAAAGAAACAAAGATGAACACAGGCTTTAAATACAAAATGTAATCAAGGGGAAACAGAAACAGGTGTGGAGCTAATTAACTAATCAGGGGAACTAAGGAAACTAGGTCAACATGTAACAGTAGTAGGGGCAGAGTGAAGGCACATCTATACAGGTGAGGGGTGAGGTCCGGGGGACCTTAACCATTGTTAAGGTCAATGCCACTGCCCTCCGTCATAATCTATGATCATTGTAGGGCCCAATGTCATTCATAGGATTACAAAAAGTGTTTTTAACAATTTGCTTATCTTTGTTGTATGTTTGTCTGTTCCAGGAGGTTGGGCTGTCATCATGTGCCCTTGTGGCATAGTATACAGTATAAAATGTAATCTGCAAGCAGAAAGTCCATGGGATTTTGCAGATATGCTTCTGTCTTGGAGGCATCTAATATTGTAATATACGACTTTGCCCATGGACTGTCCACCCACACAAACCTGAGGCAACCCATAACTTTCACACCTTTCAAGGAAGGTTACTCGAACCAACCCCTGAAAATATTACAAAAGCAAAATCAGGAAACCTACAGGTTACACTGCCGTGGCTCACTGCAAAAAGCAAAGTCCAGATCCAGATGGTCATTCAATAACTGGTTCTGCAGAACACTATGTTCTGTATGACCGCTTTCACGAAGACAACACAAGACCCTCGTGATTCACTGAGGTAGCTTCGTCTTGTGCGTCAACTAGCTGGCAAAGTTAACAGTCAGGCTGCAGAACAGCTTTTTCAAAGCTAAAGAAAAATAACTACTTTATGAACATGGCATTGCCAACCACACATGTTTTCCTCATGTGAAACATCATCCACCATTACAATGTCAGAAAAATGAGAAACGTCTTCATGACATAAAAAGGAATTCAACACAAACATTCACATGAATGTCCACAGCCAGGTTGTGTTAGGTAATCTTTCCCTTACTCACAGTTGTCACGAAGGGCAAAATTAGCTATATATACCAAAATAATTTTTGTACCAGGCTGTAAACATGTTTTTTCTGCTGTAAAGTTGGGCATTTTAACATGGGGAGTCTATGTGATTGACTCCTTTTGGAGCCAGCCTCCAGCGGCCAGTCGATGAATTGCAGTTTTAGTCACTTCCGTGTTGGTTTCACTAGAGGGAGCGGGAGGTTGCCGCTTGGTTCATCCAAAAGCAGTGTTTAAATCATTTCTCTTTGTCTTGGACAAAATTATGGCAAACAAATGTGTAGTATGAAATTCATGGTATAATGGGTGTACTCATTGTCTAAATAAATCCATAAAATGATTATAAATGAAATATGAATAAAAAATAACACAAAATATGATGTAATGTAGGGCACACTGATTATATCATTCAATTTTTATTTGTATAGCCCAATATTACAACAAAGTCGCCTCAGAGGGCTTTCCCAAAGTTGAATTGATTGGATGTAGTTGTTACATTGTTTTACCAAATAAGCACACAACGAAGGAGTGTTCACAAAAAGTCTTTTAATAAAAAGCCAAACAAGAAACAGAAATAATCCAGTAGCAAAACTCATAGATCAAACAATACCAGACAGAAACAAAGATGAACACAGGCTTTAAATACAAAATGTAATCAAGGGGAAACAGAAACAGGTGTGGAGCTAATTAACTAATCAGGGGAACTAAGGAAACTAGGTCAACATGTAACAGTAGTAGGGGCAGAGTGAAGGCACATCTATACAGGTGAGGGGTGAGGTCCGGGGGACCTTAACCATTGTTAAGGTCAATGCCACTGCCCTCCGTCATAATCTATGATCATTGTAGGGCCCAATGTCATTCATAGGATTACAAAAAGTGTTTTTAACAATTTGCTTATCTTTGTTGTATGTTTGTCTGTTCCAGGAGGTTGGGCTGTCATCATGTGCCCTTGTGGCATAGTATACAGTATAAAATGTAATCTGCAAGCAGAAAGTCCATGGGATTTTGCAGATATGCTTCTGTCTTGGAGGCATCTAATATTGTAATATACGACTTTGCCCATGGACTGTCCACCCACACAAACCTGAGGCAACCCATAACTTTCACACCTTTCGAAGGAAGGTTACTCGAACCAACCCCTGAAAATATTACAAAAGCAAAATCAGGAAACCTACAGGTTACACTGCCGTGGCTCACTGCAAAAAAGCAAAGTCCAGATCCAGATGGTCATTCAATAACTGGTTCTGCAGAACACTATGTTCTGTATGACCGCTTTCACGAAGACAACACAAGACCCTCGTGATTCACTGAGGTAGCTTCGTCTTGTGCGTCAACTAGCTGGCAAAGTTAACAGTCAGGCTGCAGAACAGCTTTTTTCAAAGCTAAAGAAAAATAACTACTTTATGAACATGGCATTGCCAACCACACATGTTTTCCTCATGTGAAACATCATCCACCATTACAATGTCAGAAAAAATGAGAAACGTCTTCATGACATAAAAAGGAATTCAACACAAACATTCACATGAATGTCCACAGCCAGGTTGTGTTAGGTAATCTTTCCCTTACTCACATTTGTGTAACAAATACAGCACTATATCCTTAACTGTAAAATATATTTGTATTTTACAGAAAATCCGTTCTCCACAGAGAAATGCATGGACATGTTACTTGGTAATTTGACTCTTCGGTCCAGTTGCTAAATGTCAAGTTTCTGTTCTCTGGTTATGATGTGTTATTTTCTAATTTTGGTGGTTTAATGTACTTTAAGGACCACTGACAGCACTGCCAGAAAATATTGTGACTGCACAAACGACCGCTGCATCACCAGCCATAACATCAGTCACATCTCCTCAGTCATCAGTTCCAATTACAGAAAAAAACAGCTTGTGAACCTACCACTCTTCTGCATTTTTTGGAACCTACAAAGCCTTGGGAGAGGGACTGGCATCCATTACAAGAGAAACTGGTGAAAAATTAACATTATACACACAGACACACAAACACACACACACACACACACACACACACACACACACATTCACACATATTCACACATATTTATTGTTATTATTATTACAGCTTGATTATGTGCTTGACCGAAATCGCCCTGGCAGTGAAATAATTGTGAAGGAGGGGCAAGTGTGCCTTATCCGAGAAGAATTTTGGAACTTTGGATTGTTGAGGGACATGGACTCTCATGTAAGCAGTCTGTTTTTTATTATAATTTTTTCTAATTAAACACATTGACTTATCGGAGTATTTATTGCAGATAGGAAACGCCTGCATGGAGCTTATTTGTGAAATGGCTCGGCAAATTGTATGTACCATAAAATGTAACATTCAACTGGTTATAATATTTATATAGATTATGTTTTAACTTGATCCAAATTTAGAAAAAAAAAACAAAAAACATTGTTCTAAACTATGTGAAAATGTTCATGTCATTGTCAACAATTTCTTTTCATTCCTGTAGGGCAAGGACATATACATTGAGGACTTGTATGTTGTCACTGTATGTACAACATTGTTACTGGATTACCGGTGAGTGTATGTACTGTATTTACTGTGTGGGAGGTAAAAACTAAATTAAAGGACATAACTTTCCTGATCAATTCTAGGAAGATTCAGACTTGAAAGACCTGGTAGTCTTTCCAGCATGGACACATGCTAATGGACCAGACCACTTCGTTGTCTGTGTAAGAAAATATTGAAATTTCTAGTGCATACGTTGATTGCTATTGCAATGTTTGTGTTTCTAAAATTAAACACTGAAAAAGCAATAAGGTTCAAATGAAATATTTTTACACCTTTAACATTGTTAAAATGTTTAATTTTTTTAAAAATTGAGTGTTTAATCTTATCATTATACATTACTGACACTCTATCCTCCAATTTGATACTGTTAAGTGCTTTGACACAATCTGTATTGTTAAAAGCGCTTTATAAATGAAGGTGACTTGACTTGACATTGTAGATAATGATGCCGCTTCGAAAAGAGATGGTGTTTTTAGACTCTCTGTACGCAGAGCATGAATCAGGATTTGGAGATGAGGAATACAGGGCAATTTTTAGGTCTATCAATAAACTAAGACATGTTTCAGCCTTTATCTGATATATGGCTACGTTCCTATAGCCATTTCTTCCATTTCCTAATCGTGTGTTATAGTGCTGTCACTTTTGGCTACGTTCCTATAGCCGTTTCTTGCACTTCTGGCTATGTTCATCTAGCCTTTTTTATGCATGGTGTTCTAGATTTGAGGTGAGCTGTTATTGTCCATATTACTGCTAATATGTTTTGTCTACAGGCAAATTGCTTACCAAGTTGATCATAGGACATGGACTGAAAAGACTGGATATGATTTTCCAGTGAGAAATCAACTTAAAGAATTGTCATTATTTGGCTTTTACAACAGTTCCATTTTTTTGTACATTATTCTAAAATAAAATTGTTTGCTTTACTGATTTTAGGCTTTGCCACGTCAGACAAGAGGGAATGATTGTGGTGTTTTTGTACTCATGGTAAGATTTAGAAATTGTTGAGTTAATTGGTTTAAAGTTTTTGTAAACATTGTAAATGACTGTGTCTTCTCTCTTTCCAGTACAACCTCTCAATGGTGTGTGGCATTGGGTTTCAGTTCCAGGAGGTATTTTTATTTTATTTATGTAACCTTTATTTTACCAGGCTGTTTTTCTTGTCAGGATGGTGCTTTTATTTATCATAGCTAAAAATATAACTCAGGTGGTGGTGTATTTTATCTTGCTTTACTCTACGCAACATTTCTTTCAAAAAGGGGCATGGTTGTTGCAAGCACACCCAACATCATGTATTAACAAAAACATGTTGGTTAACTGTTAAGACTAAAAAGTCTTTCTTTCAGTTGGATATGCCTATCATCCGCCGATGGTGGTGTCTTCTACTCATGGAACGATTTCAAATTAATGGCTATGTCAGTATTTTTTAAAATTTTGATCTTTTAAATCGGTCAAATTTCAATTTGATATCATGTCAATACAACAACTTGGAACACGAGTAACAAAACATCCTTAATATCTCTCTTACCTGTGACCAATTATTATGGATTTTGTCTTGCTTGAAAGCTATGGGCGCAGATTTGCTTTCTGGACTGAAGAGGCAAGAAGTGTATTGGAGGGAAAGACTCTGCCCCTTTTTAGGGTGGAAAGAAGAACCACATCCAATCTTCCGACACATGTCCAAGCAGTTCAAGAAAGGGACAGGAATGAAAAAAAATTAGTGGACTTAATTCTCACATCAAAATCAGCAGAGCAGCATTTGGTGGTAATGATGGTTCCACTTTAAATTACTCCTCCAGACTCTGATTATAGTCAACTTAAATATAGTCAAGTGACAATTTAACTATTATTTGCCAAATGTAATTAATGACTTGTGCATTTACATATGAAATATAATTTCCTTCTATGGCCCAAAGGATATACTCAGTGGGAAAAGGTCAAAGTGGTTTCCACCCCGTTTTCAAGTGCCTGTCTACATTGAGAATGAGCAGTCCCTGACAATCCTTTGTAACTACATGAAAGGAGTTCTTAATAAAACCCAAATGCAGCTGACCTACAATGATGAGGTGGAGTTCATTTGTGGATGTCTCCTCCCAGAGGTAAGCCCAAAACCTACCTGGTCTCATGGCATTTACGTACCTGGGTGCACTTTTTAGCGTGACATGAAATACGTACCAATAAGTACATATCACTGCAGTTTCCAAAATAAATGAACACTTTCACACAAATTTACAGAGTTGCGATTAATAAAGCGTAATTTTTGCAAAATTACTTGAAGAATATCATGCTATGACTTCAAAACAATATTAATATGCTGGGAGATTTGAAAACTGATGCTTTTGAACGTTAGCATCGCACACATCCAGCTTCATATCTATGGGTTTTCATATATGATAAGTATGCTCGGTAGCTCACGGAGTACGGAGACGGACTTCAGAAGTAAGAAGCACCGGTTCGAATCCTGTGTAACTACGGTTGGACAAAGTAGTTAAAATCTGCGTAAAAGGAAGTTTAAATGGCACAGTTGCATCAGCTAATACGTTTTTATATCAGTTTTGCATTTGTTAACACTATCGGGTAGATTTAGGGTTGGATTTGGTGTAGGCCATATTTCCAACATGATAGAGCATTAACAGTCCCGGATATTTGAATTCGGAACCGCCGCAATATGTATCTGAAGCAACGTAATAAAAAAACAGCAATACGTACCAATATCTACGTAATAAAAAAGTGCCAGGGTTCACATATTGAACCTGTGCTTTAGCGCCACTCAGTGGACATTTCTATTTGAAACTGCGGCGAAACGTGCAGCAAGGTATGTAAAACGGTGTCGCACAAAAAGTGAGCAGAGGTATGTATTTTTATGAGACCAGGTTGCCCAAAACATGTTTGAACATGAGCATGTATATGTTCTGCAGTGTGTGCATGTTTTATTTTATTAATTGGTTTATTTGTACAGGCCATTCATGGCCTTTGTGAGCTGCAGGGCTTGTCTTGGCAGGAGGCTGAAGAGGTGTTCCTCCAGGGCCCTATTTATCAGTCAAGGTGTGTTTTCAATTTTTGTTTGTACAAAAACTGTTGGATTTTTGTGTTCCACATTTCTGACAACAGAATTTTTATCTTTTCTTTTAGTGAAGTTGAGGAATTTGACACAAGAATTGCTCGAGAACTGAAAAATCTCCCCAACAAGAATGTAAAGCATTTACTTTATTTGATGTTATTTAATATGTAATATATACATTATTAACCCAATTATTTTTTTTCACCATTTTTCTCTGCATTGTTTACAGCTCGATGACTTGTAGGACCAAACATAAAGTTTGGTGTGAGAAAATGACTCCGAGCACTATAATTTATTGTATGTAAATATAGAGTTAATGTTCATCCCCTAACTCAATACTAAAGAATGTGATAAATCCTTAATAATTAGGAAAACAATAAATGACTATGAAAATATTTAAGTAACTGGACAATTTACAAATACAATTAATAAAAATAAACCAGACTTAATGCTTTAAATCATAACCTAGTATGTGTAATATTTTATATAATAATGCATTCAGTCATAGCGTAATATTTATTTTATTCCCAGACTCTGATACCAGTGATACGACCCTCACTGGCAGTGGAAAATTCAGTCCCACTGCAGTCCCCAACAGCAGGTGAGTAAGAGAAAAGATCAGGTAAAGCTGAAAGAAGGAATAATAGCTATTAAAATGGTCTCACATGTATTTCAGCAACAACAAAATTTATTTCAGAAAATGAATGGCAGAGCTAAAGTTGCCTAAATTTAGAAGGTAAGCTGTGTTTGGTCACATTGTGGCTATCTGTTTATCTTGGACCTTGACTTCTGACTGTTTATTGTAATTATGCCTGAGTTGTTACCTTTATCTATTTAATAACATGATAGGTTTTGTGTATTTAGTTATTTACTTTTTCTTACTTGTTTGAGCTGAACAATTGTATCACAGACGGGTGGTAATACTCACACGCTGCCATGCCCATGGCATAAACTGCAGAGAGAATCAGGAAAAACTGCAACATTTTGGATTAAAACTGCTGTTCCACCTACTCCAGTATTCTAAGGAAATCATAATAAATTAAGTATTTGATTGTTATATTGAATTAGAGTTATTCTGGATTTGTGAATTTCATGATGTCACTGATACAGACACTTTTTGCTGTATTCAAATCAGTGGCACTTTGTGAACAATAAACCACTTTCAATGATTATAAGATGAAAATTACTAAATTTCTATTAATTACAGTTAATTAAGCAAACTAATTTAACATAGTGCTGCTAAATGATTACTGTGCAGGTAGACAATTGATCTATAACAAAGAAAAAATATCATAGCATTTAGAAAAAAGAAAGAAATACCGGTATATCAGTACAGATCTAATGTTTCCATTAATTCAATTCAATTCAAGTTTATTTGTATAGCGCTTTTTACGATACAGTCGTTGCAAAGCAGCTTTACAGGAAATTGAGTTTCTACTATACATATATATACATACATGCATACACATATGCACACATATATACATACATATGTTAAGAAGAAACCCAATATATTTAAGTTATGACAGACTTAACTTGGTAATTGTGTATGTTGTCTGAGGGTTGGCATCCTCCGTGGTCCTCTGAGGTGTTGCCATCATCTCTTCTCAGGTGTTTGGTCATCCCGGATCTTTTTAAGGGTTGGATCCAGACTGACGCTTCAGTAATTCCTAGTCAGGCAGAATCAGAGAAACAGATAGAGACGTAATTAGCGTAGCTGCTGTTCTATTCAAGCAAAAATGATTTGTTCAACCCAATCTAAAGAATTATAATGTACATTTGATTAGATATAAATGCAGTACAAGATTATTATGTGAATGCTTGGCTAAAGAGATGTGTCTTTAATCTAGATTTAAACAGAGAGAGTGTGTCTGAACCCCGAACGTTATCAGGAAGGCTATTCCAGAGTTTGGGTGCCAAATGTGAAAAAGCTCTACCTCCTTTAGTGGACTTTGCTATCCTAGGTACTACCAAAAGTCCAGAATTTTGCGACCTTAGGGAGCGGGTTGGATTGTAGCATGGTAGAAGACTAGTTAGGTACGCAGGAGATAAACCATTTAGTGCCTTATAGGCAAGTAATAGTATTTTGTAATTGATCCGGAACTTAATAGGTAGCCAGTGCAGAGACTGTAAAATTGGGGTAATATGATCATATTTTCTTGACCTGGTAAGGACTCTAGTAACATCAGCAAAATCAGTAACATCATCACTTTGAGGTACGATATCTATATCGGTAAGATCAATTCCATGCGATATAATTAAATCTAGTGTATGATTGAAACGATGAGTGGGCCCGGTGACATTTTGCTTGACTCCAAAAGAGTTTATTAGGTCAGTAAACGCAAGTCCTAACGCATCATTTGTATTATCAACGTGAATGTTATAATCTCCAACAATTACCGCTTTATCAACATTAACCAATAGATCTGAGAGGAAATCTGCAAATTCTTTTAAGAATTCTGTATATGGCCCTGGCGGTCTGTACACAGTAGCCAGGGCAAGAGATAGGAGAGATTTCTTTTGCATATCTGACAGTGTAACATTAAGTAGAAGTATTTCAAATGAGTTAAACCTGTATCCTGTTTTCTGAGTAACATTGAGAATATCACTATATATTGTAGCGACACCACCTCCACGACCAGTCTGACGGGGCTCATGTTTATAACAGTAGCTTGGTGGAGTAGACTCATTTAGACCAAAATATTCATTTGGTTTAAGCCAGGTTTCAGTCAAACAAAGTACATCAAAACTATTATCTGTGATCATTTCATTTACAATAACTGCTTTGGGTGCGAGTGATCTAATGTTTAGGAGCCCAAGCTTTAGAAATTGTTTTTGTTCATTTATTTTGCATTTTCAGGTTTAATCACGATCAGATTTTTCTAGATCCTACATTAAATTTATATGTTGACCTCACTATTCGGGGCTTCAGTAATTCCTAGTCAGGCAGAATCAGAGAAACAGATAGAGACGTAATTAGCGTAGCTGCTGTTCTATTCAAGCAAAATGATTTGTTCAACCCAATCTAAAGAATTATAATGTACATTTGATTAGATATAAATGCAGTACAAGATTATTATGTGAATGCTTGGCTAAAGAGATGTGTCTTTAATCTAGATTTAAACAGAGAGAGTGTGTCTGAACCCCGAACGTTATCAGGAAGGCTATTCCAGAGTTTGGGTGCCAAATGTGAAAAAGCTCTACCTCCTTTAGTGGACTTTGCTATCCTAGGTACTACCAAAAGTCCAGAATTTTGCGACCTTAGGGAGCGGGTTGGATTGTAGCATGGTAGAAGACTAGTTAGGTACGCAGGAGATAAACCATTTAGTGCCTTATAGGCAAGTAATAGTATTTTGTAATTGATCCGGAACTTAATAGGTAGCCAGTGCAGAGACTGTAAAATTGGGGTAATATGATCATATTTTCTTGACCTGGTAAGGACTCCCAGGGTCCGTGGTGTCCCGGCGCCGGAGTGAAGGACACCTGGGAAGATCACGTCCTGGGTGCACAGGGCCTGTGCAGAGAAACACACGGAGTAGAGGTGGTGGGAGTGTTAGTAGCGCGCTGTATACTTACCCCGGACTTGTGAGCGTCAGCCCGGGATGTTTCCAGCGCGGCTCTCCGCTCTCTCAGCTGGGCCTGCTTCTCCACCAGGTTGCGGATCTGCTTCTCCACAGGCCTCCAGCTCCAGCTGCACTGAATGTAGCTCGAACGTGTCCTCACCTGCACTCAGAGGTAGACACAATTCCGCCATTTAAGCAAGTAACAGTGAAACAATGGTAATGTGTGTAATAGAGTATTAGCAACGTAAGCGAGATTAGCAGCAACCACGCTGGCGATGCTAACTGGCTAATAGCAGACTCGGGAAATCAAAATAAAACTAGTGATAACAAGGCACTCTGATTGCTTTTGTTGTAGAATGCTATAGGGGATATAATCACACGTTATAGAAACGAAAATGATAGTGTATAAAACTGATCTTAAGATAGAAAATAGACGATAAGGAATTAACTCGACGGAGCTCAAGCTCAAAACACGCAGTAGCAACAGTCTCAGCCATTACCTGTAGACGGGTAACTATGGCATGATTGACATAAAAATATCACAGCTATCAACATTAGTTGTTACTTTCAGTTTTAAAGGATTTTTTTTTTTGAATTATAGATGAACTATCAGAACTTAATTCAAAATACCTAAATTGTATGCCTGATTCTATTGTTTACAGAAAACAAATTTTTACAGTATATCATATTTTCATTGCCTTTTACCAAATTGAGCCTTTGTGAATTCCAATTTAAATACATTGATTTCAAATAATTCATGTTCACATTACTTAAAATATATATCCTGATGAAATCTTCTGTACAATTTATTTAAATATAATTTGTGTAACTTCTCTATAAAAATCCCAGTCAGTTAATAGAGGATACAAGTTACTTGTTTACTATACCTTCACTAAGTTAACATCAGCTTTTACCACATTAATTTTTCTTTGTTTCCTTCACAGATCATATGTCTCACATAAGTTCTGACTCTGTTTTCATCTTGGTAAACATGTGCACTAAACAAGTTGGTTGTTAAAATAATTACAGCACAACTTTGGAATAAATAAAACTATTAACTATTCAATAAAACTAAAAATATAACAAAATAACTAAAAATATAATAAAATACCTAACTACATAATACTATTATTGTTAGAAATTGCAACAAAATAAAAATAGAAATATAAACTTTTGAACTGCGGGTTTCGTCTGGCCAGAGGAGAACTGGCCCCTCGACTGAGCCTGGTTTCTCCCAAGGTTTTTTCTCCATTCTGTCACAGAGGGAGTTTTGGTTCCTTGCCGCTGTTGCCTCTGGCTTGCTCAATTGGGGACACTTAATTTCTAGCGATTATCGCCGATTTAATTGCACAGATACTATTTAAACTAAACTGAGCTAGACAATGACATCTCTGAATTCAATAATTAAATGCCTTTAACTGAAAATTGAGTGTTTAATCATATAACTTATAAATGTCACTCTTTGTTTACATCATCATAATGATCATTAATGTAATAATTGCTATTTTACTTTGGATTTCCTTATTTGAAGATTGAAAGTCTGAACAAGTTAATAAAACCCATACATATGATATAAGTCATTTGAGGAGTAGAATAAATAAATGATGAATTCAGTTTTTAATGTGATCTTCATATTACAAAAAGAAAATATATATGTGCATGTCAGTTGTTGAGAAAATATAATAAGGCAATTCAAATAATAAAGGAAATTCAAATATATGACATTACATTTATGCAGCTAAAAATGTTGTCAATTCCCAGAGTTTATTTTAGAAAACCCCCATTGAACATAGAATAGGACAAAATTAACAAAACATCACCTTTATTCAAGTAACAATCATGAGAATCTTGTCTATACAAATGAGAAGGAAAAACAACAACAACAACAAAAACAGATAAACACAGATTAAAAAGTTTCTGTAGTTGTTTATTTAATGCTGGAAGAAAGAAGGAAAAGGGGGTTGAACTAAACTAATATGGCCTTAAGGTGTTGCACTGTTGGCACTGGTGTGGTAGACAGCCCAGTGAGCCCCAATGGAGGTGATGCCATTTTCATTCTGTCGATCACTAAGAAAACGTAGCTCACTTCCATCATGGGTCGGGTAGAAGTTAAATGAGTTTCCAGAAGGCTGCCCCACTTTTAAAGAGCGGCCTTGATTAGTGACAAACAGAAGCTCATAGATGTAGCCACTGTCATACTTTCCAGACACCTGAGCAATGGATTAATCGTCATGAAGTGTCATCTCCATTGGAGTGCCACAGCTTTCACAAACCATTGTTGTCCAATTACCATCATAACTCAGCTGGAATCTAAACAGAAAGTGTTGTCAGTGTTCAAATAGATTGTGGGCACAGAATACCTTACAAATTAATTACAATACCAAACAAATGTCTTCATAAATTCTTCAACATTCAGTTCCAATTAAATATATAGGTAACACTTTATTTCGATAGTCCACTTTAGGCATTCTACTAACAGTAAGTAACTTTGCAACTACATGTCAACTAGCAGTCATTAGATTATTGGTAGACTGTCTGCTTGATAACTTCTAACACTTTATTTTGATGGGTCCACAACATACAACATACTGACTATGAGAAACTTTGCAAGCATATGTCAACTTATTTTACTAACCCTAAACCTACCCTAACAGTCTACCCTGAGAGTTACTAAATATGTAGTTGTAAATGAATGAGAATTAGTTGACATGTAGTTGACATGTAGTTAAAAAGTTACTTATAGTTAGTAGAATGTCTAAAGTGGACTATTAAAATAAAGTTTAACCAATATATATTATTTACTTTTTCACTCTTGTGGTAGGGACGAATGATCAGTGGTGCATCGGTTAACTCGCCCACTAATGTATTCGCTACTGTATTCCCAGACTCTGATACCAGTGATGCGACCCGCATGTGCAGTAGAATATTCTGTCCCACTGCCGTCCCCAACAGCCAGGGAGTAAGAGTAGAAATCAGGTAAAGCTGAAAGAGAGAATAACAACTAAAAGTCTGTCTATATGTGTAAATATATATTTATATAATCTCATTAGAGGTGTGAGTGATACTCACGCATGGCCATGCCCACTGTACAGACTACAACTTACATTGAGAGAATCAGAATAAGTTGCGACATTTTGGAAAAAGCAGCTGTCCAGTACACACCAATTATCTACACAAAACAAAATAGATCATGCTCATGAAACAAGTAAATACTACAAGACCTGGCTCCCTAGTGCATTGCAGTGCTTAGCTGGATCTGCAATTTCCTTTACATTACCTTAGGCAATGGTTTTCAATATCTAACTGCATTAATAGTGATAAGTGTTTTCATATGTACCTAAAAACATTAATAGATAAAATATACTTAGTTATACTTGATGTGATTGATGGTTAAGCAGTCTGGTTTGCTGACTAAACCTACCTGCACTTATATTCTCCTGCTAGTCAAACCTCTTCTGTTGGAAAAAGTATCGTTGTGTTTCTGTCTAATTTATGACACACCTCAAAAAGGAATGCTTTAGAATGCATACCAAGTGTTGGTCCCTTTAAAATTTAGAAATGGCAAGGAATTACAGGAACCCTGGAACAGTGAAACAACCGTGATGTTTCCTCATAGTGGACATTCCAACTTAATAACATGCTACAATAAGTTTTGTTATTTATAAATTGGGCGTCTGGATTTTGCATGTCTCAAGTGCTGTTCAAAAACCCTTCGCACAGATCTATATCACACCTTAAGTATATTTACACTTTCAGTCTTATTCAGTTGGTAACGCTCTACAATAAGGTACATTCGTTAGCTCAGGTCCAGGTCCATTAAATAATATCATCAGCAATTTTGGATTTTACAAAAGTCTGATGGTTCCGTCGACAAGGCAAAAGTTGTCTGCGTTTATTGTCGATGTGAATTAGGTTATCACCGCAGCACGTCGAGTTTAAAATATCACTTGATGTCGAAGCTTACAGCTGATGCAGAGGGCTCTCATCCCTTTCGCCAAAGGCAGACCACACTAGATAGTTTGCAGAAGAGACGGATGGACAACTCCACAAGCAATAGACTCACCACAGCGATGGCTAAATGGGTGGCTACAGCATGTAGGCCAGTTAATGTAGTGGAGGACGAGGGTCTACTTGAAATTATTTGCATCGCATCTAACTATCATACATATTAACTACCTTCGAGAGCTACCGTTACAAGCAAGATTCACAACTCCTATGAAGCTAAAGTTGAGGAGGCTTTGAGACTACAGGACTTCCCTCAGTAACGGTAGCTACCTGGGGGTCACAGCACATTATTTTGACACACACTGGAACCTTCGGTCGCATGCTTTGACCATTATGAAGACAGACGAGAGGCTGACGTTTGCGCTGAGCACTTCCTGCAAGTAGCCAGACAGTGGAACACTGAACTCAAAATTAGCACACTGACCACTGATAGTGCACTAAACATGATTGCAGCGGCCAGGCAGCTCCCGTTCGAGCATATGCCTTGCATTGCACACAGCCTCCACCGAGCTATCACAGTTTCGCTCCAGAACAGCCCTTGACAGCACCTTGGCAAAATGCAGGAAGGTAGTGGGGCATTTCAATCATAGCCCAGCAAATGCAGCAGATCTTCAAAAGAAAGAGTCACTGACACAGGATGTGTCAACTAGATGGAATAGCACGTTGTAAATGATAAAGCATGTTCAAAGAAATCAAGAACCATTGAGAGATGCACTGGCCCTACATGCAAGCAGCATCAACATGCCAACAGCAGCTGAACTGGTTACACTGAAAAGATTGGAGACTGTGCTGGAACACTGCAGGTAATTTATGATACTCTCTTTTATTATGTTTGTTTCTCAGTCATAGTAAGGTTGTGTCAAAAGTTGGGAAGTGTGTGTGTCAGTGAGAGATTGAAACACACCTATAAATAGAAACGTCTCCAGGTTACACATGTAACCATGGCTCCCTGAGGGAACGAGACGCTGCATCGAAATGCTTTGGGAATGCCTTCAGCGTGACCACACTCTGAATAACGTGTGCAATCAGTCCAATGCATGGGTGAGACGTCACGGGCGGGGTGACGTAGAGACCGGTGAGCATAAAAGCATGTGCAGTGGATACAGTGGCAGCTTCTGGTAGAATGAAGGAAGCGTTCGCAGGGATGCTGGAAGGATGGCAATGAGACACAGAGTCTCGTTCCCTCAGGGAACCATGGTGACATGCGTAACCTAGAGACGTTCCCCTTCAAGAAGGTGGAGGAAACCTCTAACTAGTGGGTCTCTCCCGAAAGACCAACCACCGAAAGGGGTGTGGTAAGCAGCTAGGGCCGCCACGGAAACCTTCAAGGTGGAGTGAGATAACCCTGTGGAGAACCGTACCTGCAAGAACTCCAGCAACTGGGTCGAGCTGGCAGTTGCTGCATCAAGAAGTGAAGGTTCACTTCAAGGAGCACAGTTTCCTCATGGAGGGAGCTCTGGACTGGAGTATGGTCTCAGCAACATCAGTTGAGAGACCGGAACCTATGAGTTGTGCCCCGTCAGGGGCTACATCCACAGTTCCAAAACTCCGCACGAGGGGAAGGCCCCGCTTAAGAGAGGAGGTCCATCCTGACGGGAATCTCCCAAGGAGAGCTGCTGAGAAAGGAAATCAGGTCCGAGAATCATACTCGGCCTGGCCAGAATGGGGCTACTAAGAGAAGACGGACCCCGTCACAGCGCACTCTCTCCAGAACTCATGGGAGCAGAGCAATTGGGTGAAAGGCATACAGACGAAGCTTTGGCCACGTCTGCACTATGGCATCCAGCCCAAGTGGAGCTGGATGTGTGAGGGAGAACCAGAGTGGACAGTGCAAGGTCTCTTGAGTCACGAACAAGTCCACTTGAGCCTGGCCGAACTCCCCCCAAATCTGCTAAACCACCTCTGGGTGGAGCATCTCCAGGCAGTTGATGTGCCACGTAAGATGGCAGCCACTCCACAGGCCGCGGGCCACTCATGACCGCTCCCCAACCGGTGAGGGAGGCATCCGTCCTCAGTGTTACACGACAACCGCCGTCTGCTCCGATTGAGCTAATATCAAACAATTGTCAATATAATTCATTATGCAGATGCCCTGGAGTCGCAGCAGAGCCAGAGCAGCATCCACACACTTGGTGAAAGTGCAGGGGTGAGAGTGCAAGGCCGAACAGAAGAACCCGATATTGGGAAGCTTCGCCCCTGAAAGCAAACCTCAGGAACTTGCTGTGTTGAGGAAGGATGGAAATGTGGAGGTATGCATCTTTTAGATCGATCGTGACAAACCAGTCCTCAGACTTGATTTGAGCATCCTGAACTTCAGTTACTTGACTGAGTGGTTCAACTGACGCAGATCTAAAATGGCACGCAACCTGCCATCCTTCTTTGGAACGATGAAGTACCAGCCGAAGAACCCGGACTCTCTGTCAAGAGGAGGGGTCCACCTCAATGGCCTCCTTCCTCAAGAGAGTGTTTACTTCTTGTTCTATAACCAGAGCCTGCTGGGGGCCCACCAGGGTCGGAACAACCACGTTGAAGCGAGGCGGAGGAGAACCAAACTAGATTAATTAATTAATTACGGTGAAAAATAACACAGTAAAATTATTAACACATTTAACGCACTTGCCCCGCCCCAGACCTATGTGGGTCATCTGACATTTCATACAGTTGATTGATGACAAAAATGAGGACGGGCAACAACTCACTGCATGATGGAGCCTAGAGAACGTAGTTAGAATGTCCTTAAAATTCAACATATTGGGCAAAAATGCCCGTTTGGATTTTTGTCTCATATTTGCAATATCACACAATATTGTGTTATTTTAGACACAATGTTGTCTGTTTTGCTCAATTTTGCCAACGAAAATATAAAGACAAAGCAGAACTGTTCATCTCCGAGCAATACACAGCGGCATTTCATTTCTTAATGCACATTTTGAACGAATTGGGTGAACCATTTGGCACATTGAACTATTGGACATAGGCGCGTTGGATTTGAAGCAGCGCTGCACAGACCAGTGTTAATTTTGGCAGGCATTTTTGATTTAGTCTTAGTCTTTATCTTGAGATGAAAATGCTTAATAGTCTTAGTCACATTTTAGTCATTTGAGTCTTTCATAGTTTTAGTCTAGTTATAGTCGATGAAAAGTCTTTTAGTCATTACTTTTAGTCAAACTGCAGTTACCAACATTTATTTTGGTAGCTATTTTATATGTAGTCTTCAAACAAAAATAGGTATTAATTATTCTCTCTTTATACAAAATCAATTAAGCTTATGAGAAATTTGAATTAAGGATTGATTCAGCGAGGTCTGCAGCGGGAGAGAGAGAAAGAAGACGAGCGGTGCGTAAGTGGGTCAAGTGCAAATGATAACACCTGTGTCTCATTTCAGTAATTGGCATGGAGGGACCGGTTAAAAAGCCACCAGAACTGGAGGCTAGGGAGAGAGATCGACTGGGGACTCGAGCTGGACACAGATACGCTTGCCAGAGCAGTGAGCGCTTCTCCTTTTTGTTTGTGCAAGAGCACACATAAATAAACTTCCGAGTCCCAGTCACGCCGACCCTGTCTTCTTCCTTCCACCCTTGAACCACATCACACTACAAGATAAGCATATTTCTAATGAGTAAACATAACATTTTAATTAATACTGCAAAGATATAACAAATCATGTACAAGTGAACTTGTAATCCTGTTCTTTTCATGGTGTTCTTACTCCTCATCCTCCACATCATTGCTCACAGGCAGTGAACACCAGAAAGCCCACCTGTTTGGTGGCATAAAATGAGCATAAAAAACTCGATAAAGTGAGCATCTGCATGGCTCAGTTTGAAGAACAGGCTCCTGGAGCCATGACGCAGCTGAATCACTGACATCTTGCTCAAATTTGGTTCCTTCTTGGTCTTAACACTGGAGTGGCCATCCTTCCAATTCAGCACATCAGTATTCTTCATTTCGACCACTTCCACCTTCCTGGAGTTTGAGCTTGACACAACACTCACAAAATCCTCAAAGTCATACACCTCTCCTCCAGGACGATTTCTCATCTCCAGCTCGACACCATGGGGAAAACTGTCAGCACTCATGAAAGAGTGTCCCTTTTCAAAGTATATTCTCCATGGAGGTGGTATCACCAAGGCAGACCAGGGAGGATAGCAGGCACCAATTCTTGTTATGGGCAGAACAGTTATCCACCCAGAAGATGCAGTGGTGCATGTCCCTTTCTTTTTCTAGTGCAATCACATAGGCCGAGGTGATCTCTGCTGCACTTTGTCCAGCCGTTCCCTCATGCCAGACCACAGAGATGGTGTTTTATTTGTTTTTTTTTCTTGCCTACAGAAGCAAAGGTCTCATGCAATGCCACAATGCGCTTTGTAAAGACTGATGTTTTCAGGTCAGGCATACGAGGCAACATGATTACTTTTTGAAGGTCCACACTCTTTACTAATGTTTCCTCTGGCCAGTCCTTCTCCGCATCAGCCTGGTAGGTCATCCTGCTCTGCATGGCAGACTCTTTATGCCCACGCCACCTCTGGCACTGCAAGCAGTCTATAACATGGCCGTCTCCATCATGGTCATTTTTCAAGTGCTGATCTTGCAGTAGGCACTCCTCACATTCCTCCTCTCCAAGCTTTGCAAAGCTGATGTTCTTATGCTTTGCAGTAGCTTTCATAGGAACAGCTGTTGCCTTTTTCCAAATAATCAGCATACATGAGCTTGATGTTAATGTCGCTAGGCAGGTAGCGACGATGTGGGGCATGCTCCCTTCAATAGTGGCTCACTGATGGATGGAAGGATTCAGTATGGTCATACACAGGCTGCATGTCCAGCTTGTTGGCCGGTGTATGTCTTCCTCTTTGGTCTCTTGGATTCACCTCATTTTCTATGTCCTTCCCCATCACAGAGAGTACTAGGCTGTCATTCCCCGGGTGATACCCCAAAGTTTTACAGACTTGCTGTGGGACCAGATCTTCATTCTTTAGCCTGTAAACAAAGAACCTGCCACACCGACTTGTCTTTCCATCCACACAAAATTTTGTTGTTGGTAGCTGGCTGACACCATGGAACATGAATGCATGTCTGTCTGTGTATTCCATGTCTCAGTACTCGCTTCCGGCTTTGCTATTGTTCGGACACTCTTGCTTACAGCTCTGCGCTTTGCTCCCTGTTAATGTACTTTTCTCAGATTTTTCTAAGACTTTAATTTCAGCAGATCAGCACAGTGCTCAAACAACACAGTTTTGGCACAAACACCAAACTAAACATTTTTTGGGGCTGGAATACTCTTTGCCTCCCACTTCCAGCAGTTTACATTCCAGAGACGGGAAAACATAGCTCCCGACATTCGAACAGATGGGAAAGAAAATGCCCCTTGTGGAATCTACTTGCTGCATGAACTGCCACAGACTTCTACAAAGGATTGTGGTTCTTGAAACAGTTACTTGCTGGACATCTGTAAGGATCCACCCGCTAGTCCAAACAAAGGAATCCAGCGGCCTGGTCGAAGGTTTAATGCATGTTCGGTCTTTTACTTGCGCTTCTGAATTTATCAGGATCTAGTTTCAATTTTAGTCTAACTCCATGCTTGATCTGACTCCAATTTCAAGTGATCATTAAATTTAGACAATATTTATAATTAAACTGATCACAGATATCGATTGTACATTAATTTAGATATTTGATTATTCCGAAAATCCCATACTTTCAATTATTCGTTCATTAAGGACCAGGTATCGCATAGGAATTACACTTTGGCCGATTTTTTTAGTGAATCCACGGACACAAACTCGTCAGTTTTGAACTTACTCAGAGGGTGCAGAGTGTTATAATACCTTTAAGTGAGCTGCGCCTGCATACTCATAACAAAAAGTGTAATTTTTCCTATAACCACGAGAGCTACGCCATGTTAAGCCAGCGACAGAAATCAGAAATCCAAAGTCTCTTTCATGGTGCTCCCCATGGTTCATCCACTAGTGCTTTGGTGTGATCTGTCCTGAATGCAGATTTGCGGAAATACCCCTACACATTAATCTACTTGAAAAGTGATTTCAGAAGAGATCAGAATTAATCGAATATAACAATTTATTAGTCAGGTAAAGGTGTCATGCCAAGTACATAATAAAATAATAAGCAGCCAATTCAAAAATAAGGAAATACATAACATCAGTTGTTCAAAGATGAATCTAAGAGTAAAATGTCTACCTGACTTCAAGAAAATGCATAGTATGGAACATATTAAATACCCTCCACACTACGGGCTGATCTGGCTACAAATCCCCCCCGACTGATTTGCAACTTACTCTTAAATACTACCAGAACAAAAGGCCCATAAACATTTATTATCTGCCCCAAAACAGATTAGATCTGTGTATGGGGGATGAGAAACCTCAGTAAGAGCTGTTCTCGTGCTCCAAATGGTCACACCTGGTGTAGAGCAATGTTAATCAGATTTTGAAGGGAGACCGCCCACAACAGAAGCACAGAGTTAACTTAAGTTTTCAATATTTCTCATAATACAAGTGACTACTGTGAAATTGAGACCAATTTACCCATCGCACCGAGACCTTTAAAATGATACCAAACAATGAAAGGGAAAAACAACATGTTCACAAGATTCAAAGGATTCAAGGATTCAAAACGTTTATTGTCATATGCACAGTGAGGAAAAGCAAGTTTCCCTGTACAATGAAATTCTTTCTTTGCAGTCCACACTGAATGCCAAGACAAGTGCAAATTATGTAAAAATAAAAACAGACATACACCTAAATAGAATAAGAATAAATAGAAAAATACACATAAATAAGAAAAGAAAACAGTAGTGCAGTAGTCTGTAACAATTGAGTGCAACTACATAACAATAGCAGCTTTAACATTAATAATGTGCAAATCAAGATGAAGATACTTGATATGAAATAGCAGCAGTAACATTAGCAATGTGCAAAATTTTAGCTGTAGCAGCTATTTTCAGCTGTAGTCCAAGTGCAAGCAGTTTGTGGGTGAGTTTATGGGGGATGACCGTGTTGAAAGCAGAACTGTAGTCAATAAAGAGCATCCTGATGTAAGTGTCTTTATCTTCCAGGTGAGAGAGGAAAATATGGAGAGCAGCAGCAATGGCGTCTGAGGTGGACCTGTTGGTCCGGTATGCATACTGCAGGGGGTCCAAAGTGTCTGGCACGCTGCTCTGAATTTGGGCCAGCACCACTCTCTCAAAACACTTTGCGATGATTGAAGTGAGTGCTACTGGCCTGTAGTCATTCAGACAGGTTGGGGGGCTCTTCTTGGGAAGGGGGACAATGGTTGAGGTTTTGAAGCAGGTTGGGACGGTGCTTTGACTGAGGGAGAGGTTAAAGATGCACGTGAGTACGTCGACCAGCTCTGTAGCACAAGCTCTGAGGGCCCGCCCAGGTATGTTGTCTGGCCCTGCTGCCTTACGGGGGTTGATCTTCCTCAGTGCTTTGTGTACCACAGCTGATGAGACGGTAGGAGGGGGGGTTGGGTGGTCTGAGTGTGTGTGTGCCTCCTCTCTGTGTTGACGTTGGAGGTCTCGAAGCGGGCATAGAATATGTTGAGGTCATCCGGCAGGCTGTCTGAGGGGCTGATATTAGTGTTTGTGGTGGTCTTGTAGTCAGTAATGTGCTGCAGGCCTTGCCACATCCGTCCGGCGTCGGCAGTAGAGTAGAAACTGTCCAGCTTCTCTTTGTACTGCCTCTTAGCCACTGTAACGGCTCTTCTCAACCCATACTTTGGGGTCCAGAGTTTAACCTGTTTGGTGATGGGGTTTGTTTGTTTTAGTCTTTGTCTGTAGGCCGGGTACAAGAAAAAAGAGATGTGGTCTGACTGTCCAAAGTGGGGGCGGGGTGCAGCCCTATACGCACCGTGTATGTTGCTGTAAACATTGTCCAATGTGTTGTTTTCGCGGGTGGGAATGTCCACATGTTGGTGATATTTGGGAAGTACAGCCCGTAAATGATTAAAGTCGCCAGCGGCGATAAAAACAGCATCAGGGTGAGCCGTTTCTAGCGCGCTGAAAACGTTGTAGAGCTTGCCGAGCGCGGCTGTGGAGTTAGCTCGCGGAGGGATGTAAACAGCAGCTATAAACACAGCAGTGAATTCCCTCGGTAGATAATAGGGACGGCATTTCAGCAGTAAAAACTCCACATCTGGCGAGCAGTGCTTATAAACAGTCTGTATATCTCCACACCATGAGTTGTTGATAAACACACACACACCTCCCCCTTTAGCCTTACCGGAGGCTGTGGTCCGGTCTCCTCGATGTAATGAATGAGTCTGTAGTTGAACAGAGGATTCCGGGGCTTTCTCTGAGAGCCAGGTCTCGGTGAAAATCAGAGCGCAGCATTCTCTCATTTCCCGTTGTGATGTGATCCTTGCTCTCAGCTCGTCCAGTTTGTTTTCCAGAGACCGCACATTAGCTAACAAGAGGCTGGGTAGCGGTGGTCGGTTAGCGCGGGCGTTTAGCCTAGCATGAATCCCTCCCCTCTTGCCTCGCTTACGTCGCCGTCTCCGGAGCACTCCCCTCGGGTCAGATTCCTCGTTTGAGCTCGGTGCTTCGAGGCCTTCCTGTGGTTGGCGGTGGTAGATACATGATATGTGGTATTTGCATATTCTTAATTAGCTTTGAGTGAACTCTTTTGGGGAGAAAGAGGGAGATGCAGAGATGGCAGGGTGAAGAAGGGGGTCGTAAATGATCAAAGAAGGATGTCTATTCGCGACTTAACATGTAAATCACTCGTGCTTAATGCTTCATTCGCGTATGGTGTGAACGCACCATAAGGCCTTCTCAAGCAGTACGGCTGACCCATCTAATCTGCGGCCTATAATGCATCAATCGAAGATTGCTGTAGAGACAAAATGTATTTCCATCAAGTTAGCATTTTTAAACATTCGCTCACTAAAAAATAAATAATTTCTGATCAATGATCAATCTGGATTTTATGTTTCTAAATGAAACATGGCTAGGAGACAGCTGCATTGCAACAGTCCTCAATGAAACTCCTAACTTTAATTTTACAAGTATCTGCAGGACTGTTAGGAGAGGTGGAGGTGTAGATGCTCTATTTAAAGATGTGTATCAATGCAAGCAAGTGTCATTTGGTCAGTATTTGTCTTTTGAATACCTAGGTATTGTGCTGAAAGTTGCTCCACACATTCTGTTTATCATTATTTACAGGCCTCCAAAATACTCTCCAGACTTTATTGAATAATTCACAGAACTGTTATCAATGATTTCCTCAGAGTTTGACTGTTTTGCTATTGCAGGGGATTTTAATATTCACACAGATAATGCAGAAATCAAAACTACAAAATAAATTATAACTGTTTTAAACACTTTTGACCTGATTCAGCATGTGCATGGACCCACACACAATTGTGGACACACTCTAGATTTACTCTTCAGTAGAGGTCTAAAGATTTCATCCATTGTTATTAAGGATGTAGCACTATCTGATCACTTCTGTATTTTCTTTGATATATTGATCTCTGTTACCACTGAATCAAGATCTGTCTCTGTCAGAAGGATATGCATTAACGAGAACACTAGGGTGGTATTTATGAAGGCTATATCTTTAACACCAAGCATTTCTGCAGACTTTGTTGATCTTCTCCTGGATTCATTTAACTCAAAAGTTAAGAATGTTATTGATGATATTGCTCCGGTAAAGGTCAGCAAAAAGACTGGCAGAAAAAAAATTATCTTGGAGAAAATCAACAGCAGTTCAGAGTATGAAAAGACAATGCAGAAAAGCTGAGCGGATGTGGCGGAAGATGAAACTCGAAATTCACTATAGCATCTATAAAGACAGCCTTCATGCTTTCAATGTGGAACTAGTCACAGCTAGACAGACCTTCTTTTCAAACCTTATAAACAGTAAATTAAACAACACTCCCACTCTTTTTGCTACTATTGAGAGACTGACATCTCCCCCCCCAAGTCAGATTCCCAGTGAAATACTCTCCGACAGCAAATACAATAAGTTTGCTTCCTTCTTTTCTGAGAAGATCAATAATATCATAAAGGAGATTGGCACATCTTCTAGTCATGCAGAGGTCACACAGACTTGACTGTGATGAAGAGTTTTATTAATCAAAATATAAATTAATCAAGTATAATCAATGTGAATATAACCATTTATGTATCAAGTTATTCTCCTAATATAATCATGTCTCTGTCTGTGTGTAGAGGCCTGCATGAGAATGGAATGTGCAGACATTTCAAAACTACAGTATATGGCAGGGGCGCGGGAAGTGGGGGTGCTGAGGGTGCTGCAGCACCCCCTGTTTTTTTCTGTGGGCAACGGTTTAATTGTTGGGAATATTAAAAAAAAAATCGGAGTGTCTATTTAAGTGCAAATAGCCATGTTGTTGGCATTAAAAATGTAATGTGTTAAGGTAAATATATTATTAGGTATGAAGAGCAAAGATTTCCTCAGTTATGAGGAAATCTTTCACTTCTCCACAGTTCTTGACTGGTATTTCTAGACTTCCAAGTACCTTTCTTGGCATTGCTGGTTGACTTCCACCATAAAGAACACAATGCACACTTGAATGCATGTGTTTGCTTGTGATGATAAGAACAATGACATGTCTGTTTTTCTTCATTCTTATTCTGTTGATTTGGCTACATAAGCTATTATATTGCTCAAGAGCTGCCTGATCCCTTATCTTATTACCCGTGAAGTCTGTAAGGTTCTGCAAATTGTTAAATAACAGTAAAATATGATATTTTAGTTTTCTTACTTACCTTTTGTAAAATACTGATGTTGTCACGAATCTGGTCTGCACTTCCATTCATCCTCCACCAGAGGTCACTCGCTCACCACATGGACTTCACACCACACATCACAATGACTCCAATTCCCATCATCCAACACTGATCACAGCTGTCACTAATCACACGCACACCTGATCCCACGCACACACTGATCACACACCTTATATAACCCTGGACTTTGTTTCCCTCGTGGCCGAGTATTGTATGCGTTTACCGCTCCCCTAGCCGTAGCAACACTACAGAGCCACTGATAGTTTTCCTAGTTTTCCCCTGCCTGTTTTGGATTGTGATTTCCTGCCTGGACTATTGCTTTATTTTCAGATACCTCTCTCGTCAAGCCCCTTCGGATACTGATCGCCGTCGACCGACCTTTGCTTGCCCTAGGATTACTCTTTGTCTTGTTCCTGCCATACCTGTTTGCCATTGCTCGACCCTGCCTGTATTTATGACCATGCCAGTAAATAAAAGCTTGCACTTGGATCTGCACGTCTCGCGTCTCGTCAGCCCTGTTACAGATGTAATTATAAATTGTACTATTGTTGTACAATAACTGCTGTTGTAATTATACATCTCAGGTTTATGCCAGACACAACTCTATAATGTAGAAAATAAGATGAGGTGTGACACAAACGCCCCATTATTCTTCAAAAACATCAGTCTCTCAAAGCATATGGAGTTCCTTGGGCATCTCCCATTTCCTCTCATCCGATGCGGGATTGGATTGCAATTACGGGATCTTCTGGTCGGCCATCTGTTTCCATAATATATAATAAAATTATTGATTGCATTACAAAACCTCTCTATTAAATCTATTTGGAATAGGGAATTATCTGACCTTAATTTATCTGTCGATTGGGAGAGAGTGTGGTCTAACCTCAGCTTAACATCTAAAAACTTGGCTCATCGTCTTATTCACTTCAAAGTCATTTATAGAGCATACAAAAGATTCAAAATGAAACTACAACCAAATTTTAACTGCCATATATGTAATACTGCATCATCAGGTACTTTTCTTCATATGTTCTGGGAAGTGTCCTATCGTCATTAATCTATGGACACATGTAAACCTGGTTTTATCCTCCTTACTACAAATTGATTTCTTTGCTAACCCAAGTTTGTGTCTTCTTAATGATGATTCTGGTCTCTGTATAAGCTTAATACAAAAGAGAATGTTGTTTGCTGGTTTTACGGCTGCGAAGAAGACAATAATACAGAACTGGCTTACACCACACATGTGTGGATAAACATATTAGATCCATAGCCTCCTGAAAATAGTCAAGTCAAGTCAAGTCACCTTTATTTATATAGCGCTTTTACAATACAGATTGTGTCAAAGCACTTAACAGTATCAAATTGGAGGATAGAGTGTCAGTAATGTATAAAGATAAGATTAAACACTCAATTTTCAGTTAAAGGCATTTCATTATTGAATTCAGAGATGTCATTGTCTAGCTCAGTTTAGTTTAAATAGTATCTGTGCAATCAAATCGGCGATAATCGCTAGAAATTAAGTGTCCCCAACTGAGCAAGCCAGAGGCGACAGCGGCAAGGAACCAAAACTCCCTCTGTGACAGAATGGAGAAAAAAAAAACCTTGGGAGAAACCAGGCTCAGTCGGGGGGCCAGTTCTCCTCTGACCAGACGAAACCCGAAGTTCAAAAGTTTATATTTCTATTTTAATTTTGTTGCAATTTCTAACAATAGTAGTATTATGTAGTTAGGTATTTTATTATATTTTAGTTATTTTGTTATTTTTGGTTGATATATCTGGGGATATATCTCTGGGGGTCATCTGGGTGTGCTGGTTTCCGCTGACGATCAGGGCTGTAGACATCATCTCTTGGTGCTGATCCACCATCTGATCGGATACGGACTGAGAAACAGACTAGGAAAGAAACAGACAAATATTAGCGTAGATGCCATTCAACTTACGATGTAATGAGTACATCGTTTGTTATGGGGAGTGTTCCCGGTTCCGGTTGATCTAATTAATGCAGCCTAACAATCCTTTAACGGATTTGAATAATAGAAGCGTATTAATGTGTTATGTGTAAGCCAGGCTAAAGAGATGGGTCTTTAATCTAGATTTAAACTGACAGAGTGTGTCTGCCTCCCGAACAGTGTTAGGTAGATTGTTCCAGAGTTTGGGTGCTAAATAGGAATAGGATCTGCCGCCCGCAGTCGATTTTGATATTCTAGGTATTATCAAACGGCCGGAGTTTTGAGAACGCAGCGGACGTGGAGGACTATAATGCGATAAGAGCTCGCTCAAGTACTGAGGAGCTAAACCATTCAGGGCTTTATAAGTAATTAACAAGATTTTAAAATCTATCCGATGCTTGATAGGGAGCCAGTGCAGTGTTGACAGAACCGGGCTAATATGGTCATATTTCCTGGTTCTAGTAAGGACTCTAGCTGCTGCATTTTGGACTAACTGTAGTTTGTTGATCAAGCGTGCAGAACAACCACCTAATAAAGCATTACAATAGTCTAACCTTGAGGTCATAAACGCATGAATTAACATTTCTGCATTTGACGTTGAGAGCATTGGTCGCAATTTAGATATGCTTTTGAGATGAAAAAATGCAGTTTTACAGATGCTAGAAACATGGCTTTCAAATGACAGATTGCTGTCGAACAGCACATCTAGGTTCCTGACTGATGAAGAAGAATTGACAGAGCAGCCGTCAAGTGTTAGATAATGTTCTAGGTTATTACATGTGGGGTTTTAGGTCCGATAATTAACACCTCTGTTTTTCAGAATTTAGCAGTAAAAATTATTCGTCATCCAGTTTTTATATCGACTATGCATTCCGTTAGTTTCTCAATTTGGTGTGTTTCACCGGCCGAAGAAATATAGAGCTGAGTATCATCAGCATAACAGTGAAAGCTAACACCATGTCTCCTGATAATATCTCCCAAGGGTAACATATAAAGCGTGAAAAGTAACGGCCCTAGTACTGAGCCTTGAGGTACTCCATACTGCACTTGTGATCGATATGATACCTCTTCATTCTCTGCTACGAACTGATGGCGGTCAGATAAGTACGATTTGAACCATGCTAAGGCACTTCCACTAATGCCAACAAAGTTTTCTAGTCTATTCAAAAGAATGTTGTGGTCGATAGTGTCGAACGCAGCGCTAAGATCCAGTAGAACTAGTAAAGAGATACAACCACGATCAGATGATAGAAGCAGGTCATTTGTAACTCTAATGAGAGTCTCAGTACTATGATATGATCTAAATCCTGACTGGAATTCCTCACAGATATCATTTTTCTCTAGGAAGGAATATAATTGTGAGGATACTACCTTTTCTAGTATCTTTGACAGAAAAGGGAGATTTAAGATCGGTCTGTAATTAACTAGATCTTTGGGGTCAAGTTGTGTTTTTTTAAATGAGAGGCTTAATAACAGCCAATTTGAAGGTTTTTGGGGACATATCCTAATGACAATGATGAATTAATAATAGCCAAAAGAGGATCTATGACTTCTGGAAGCAGCTCTTTTAGTAGTTTAGATGGAATCGGGTCTAACATACATGTTGTTGGTTTAGATGATTTAACAAGTTTATACAATTCTTCCTCTCCCACAGTAGAGAATGAATTAAATTGTTCCTCAGGGGATCTATAGTGCGCTATCTGATGCGATACTGTAGCTGACGGCTGCAAGGATACAATTTTATCTCTGATAGTATCGATCTTGGAAGTGAAGTAGTTCATAAAGTCATTACTGCTATGCTCTTGGGAAATGCCAACACCTGTTAATGCTTGATTTTTCGTTAATTTAGTCACTGTATTGAATAAATACCGAGGGTTATGTTTATTTTCTTCTAGAAGAGACAAAACGTAATCAGATCTAGCAGTTTTTAATGCTTTTCTGTAGGATAGGGTACTTTCCCGCCAAGCTAAACGAAATACCTCTAATTTAGTTTTCCTCCAGCTGCGCTCCATATTCCGGGCTGCTCTCTTTAGGGCGCGGGTGTGCTCATTATACCACGGTGTTGGACTCTTATCCTTAATCTTCCTTAAGCGTAAAGGAGCAACCGCATCTAGAGTGCTAGAAAAGAGAGAGTCCATACTTCCTGTTACATCATCAAGTTGTTCTGAGCTATTGGATATACTGAGGAACTGAGATAAGTCAGGAAGATTATTTATAAAGCAGTCTTTTGTGGTAGAAGTGATGGTTCTACCATATTTGTAACAAGAAGTTGGCTTTACAGCTTTAGCTATATGGAATATACAGGAGACTAGATAATGATCTGAGATATCATCGCTCTGCAGTAAAATTTCAACGCCACTGACATCAATTCCATGTGACAGTATTAAATCTAGAGTATGATTTCGACAATGAGTAGGTCCTGACACGTGTTGTTTAACACCAATTGAGTTTAGAATGTCTATAAATGCTGATCCCAACGAATCTCTTTCATTATCAACATGGATATTAAAATCACCAACGATTAGGACTTTATCTGCAGTCAGTACTAACTCCGATAGAAGATCAGAAAATTCTTTAATAAAGTCTGTATGGTGCCCTGGTGGCCTGTATACAGTAGCCAGTACAAACATCACAGGGATTTATCATTAACACTTGTTTCTTTGGATAACGTTATATGAAGCACCATTACTTGAGCGAATTATACTTGAAACCCGACCTCTGAGAGATACTGAAAATATTTCTATAAATTGTAGCAACACCTCCCCTTTACCTTTTGGATGCGGTTCATGTTTGTAACAGTAATCTTGGGGTGTAGACTCGTTTAAAGTAATGTAATCATCTTGTTTTAGCCAGGTTTCTGTCAGACAAAGCACATCTAGTTTATGGTCAGTGAACATATCATTTACAAAAGTGCTTTTGAAGAAAGGGATCTAATATTCAATAAGCCAAGCTTTATCATGTGTTTATCTGTATTATATCGTTTTTTATTTGTTGAACATCAATTAAATTGTTACTATTACTTTGGTTTGGATGTTTTCTGTATTTTCTAGTTCGGGAACAGACACAGTCTCTATAGCGTGATATCTAGATGAAAAAGATTCTATGTGCTGAGAGTTAACTGACTTTGGTGACGAGTGGCGGCTAGCAGACAATCGGTTTAGCCAGTCTGTCTGCTTCCTGACCTGGGCTCCAGTTAGTCAAGTACAAACTCTAAGACTATGTGCCATATTTCTAGAGAGAAGAGCGGCACCACCCCAGGAGGGATGAACACCATCTCTTTTCAACAGGTCAGGTCTGCCCCAAAAATTCTTCCAATTGTCTATAAAGCCTATGTTATTTTGCGGGCACCACTTAGACATCCAGCCATTAAGTGACGACAGTCTGCTATGAATCTCATCACCCCGGTAAGCAGGGAGCGGACCAGAGCATATTACAGTGTCTGACATCATACTTGCAAGTTCACACACCTCTTTAACATTATTTTTGGTGATCTCCGACTGGCGAAGTCGAACATCATTTGCGCCGACGTGGATAACAATCTTACTGAATTTACGTTTAGCATTAGTCAGCACTTGCCAAGATGTCAGGCGCTCTGGCTCCTGGTAAACAATGGACTATGGTGGCTGGTGTCTCTATTTTCACGTTCCGTACAATAGAATCGCCAATAACTAGAGCACTTTCATCAGGTTTCTCAGTGGGTGCATCACTGAGTGGGGAGAACCTGTTTGATGTTCTGATCGGAACGGAAGAGTGGTGTTTTGACCCGCGATTATGCCGCCTCACTGTCACCCAGTTGCCCTGCTGCACGGGCTCAACCGAAACCGAACAATGTACAGGACTCCCTGAACTAGTCGCATCCAAAGCAGTATCTACAGCCCTCACATTCTTACTGTCCTCAACTAAAGTTTGGATGCGTGTCTCTAGTTCTAAAACCTTCTCTGTCAGCCTAACTATTTCCCTGCATTTATCACATGTGAATCCCTCGCTGCTGACAGAGACAGATAAACTATACATGTGGCAGACAGTGCAAACAACAATAGCAGGAGAAGAAGCCATTACTCACCGTGATTGATGAATGATACCAACTTAACTTACCACTTACCACTGTTGTTTGATGAGCTTGTGAAAAACGGAGCGAGGAAAAAATAAAATAATAATAGGCGCGAAATGCAAATGGAACCGCGAGTGACAAGCTAACGGGCTAACAAGCTGCACTCGCGGTTTTTAAAGGCGAACGATCAAATTAGTTAGATTAGTTTGAAAGATAACACCAGAAATATGGTGGGAATTAAGTTATATATTATCACTTTAGACAAAAGGGATTGAAAGTAAGGTAGAGATTCAATAAAAAGTGAAGGTACACGGAGCTACAAACACAAACCTCTCAGCAGCACAACAGACTGAAGCACTTGTGACTTGTGAATGTACACCAGCACTACTATTGATGCTTGGCAGGGTTTTTTCTTTAACATACTCGATTATATAAAGGAATGATTTGATTTTTTTTTTTTTTTTTCTCATTTTTTCCCTACCTCTCTCTCTCCTGTCTGTTGTTTTGTTTTGTTTGTTTTTGAATGGATGTTATGTAGAAAAATAAATAAGTTAATAACAAAAAAAAAAAAAACACACAGCAGTGACACATCCAGAACATTTTTAATGGGGTGGCCAGAGAGGCACAGTAAAAATCCCAAAGGGTGTTACTGGTACAGTTCAGCATGGTTAGCCCACCGCTCTTGAGAGGTCTGGGTGAAGTTGAGCTGTGCTGAACCAAACTCAAGTGGAGTCAGTTCCCTTTCAGTCAGTCACTCTTGATGTCACGTCGGATGATGACTGACGAATTGGGATCTCGCTTAGAGAGACCAATCCACTTCGAGTGTAACTAAACGAGCCAATGCACATTGGCATGCGATGATTGCATCCAGCTGCCATTTATCACAGCGTGAGTAAAAGTAGGCAGCAGGTGCAGCGCATATTCAGCTTTTCACTTCGGAGCCGAACGATCACATCGTTTTGTTCTTGACTACTCTACTCTACGATGAGTTCAGCGCGCTCTTTGGAGCTCTTGGCGTGTCGAGTGGGTTGCACACATCAGGCTGCACTACCCCCTGTTTGTGTTGCAGGCGATCATCTCCCCTGTGCACTTCTGCATGCTAAAATAGCTTTTTCCCTAAAAGAGCATTCAGGGGTGCGTCTTTTTAAAGACGATGTTGCATCTGGCAAACTCGATGTAACACCTTTGTAAAGACGATGTGGGTCTTGCTACAGACAACGTGTCACCCGAGCGTTTTTGGATGCGGTCGTTACCTGGCACCGGGTGATGGTCATGATCGCTGCCTCACATGCCTGGGCAGTAAGCACACTGAGGTGGCATTCGTCGATGAGTCATGTTCTCATTGTGGGAAGATGATCATCTCGGAGTTGCGGGCCAGGCTCCATTACCTTGACAAAGGAGCAGAGCTCTGTTGCCTCTGCCTCGATCTGGTTCTCGTCCTGGCTGCAGCCAGGCGAAGACTACTTAAGGCAGTGGCACGGGGGGTCTGAGGGTTACAGTGGTGGCAAACCCTCCAGGGAACCAACCCTCAATGGACCATCGCTCCTCTTGCGCTGCACAACCAGTTCTTAACGTCTATGCCCCTCCAGGCAGTGAATGTTCCTTTTTTAAGACGTTGATAGATCTAATAGCATCTGAATTGCAAGGCATCTTCATTTGCGGGTGGGATTTTAATGTTCTATTAGACTCTAAATTAGATTCTTCAAACATTTCCACTCAACTAGCGAGTCCATTAAGAAAACAAATAGATACAATGATAAAAGAAATAGGTCTGTTTGATGTATGGAGAGACTTTCATCCAGGACAAAGAGACTATACATACTGTATTATTCACACCCGCATACATCCTATTCAAGAATTGATTACTTGCATTTGGAAAAGACAAATTCAGAATTAAAAATTGCAACATATAGGATTAATTAATATATCTGATCACGCATTAATATTACTTTATTTAAATTTAGAGAATAAACCAAAAAACACTCTCTGGAGACTAAATTCTGGCATCCTGAATAATAGAGCGATTAGGGAACAACTTGTAGTAGAAATAGAACAATATGTGGAGCAGAATGATAATGGATTAGTCCCCCCTACTATATTATGGGATGCATGTAAAGTGGTTCTTAGGGGTAAAATTATAGCTATTATGTCTAAATTAAAGTAATGTAGGCTTGAAAACTTAACACACTTACAAATAGCTTAAATAAATTAGAATTGGAAAACAAGAAAAATTTAAACAGAGTTGGACAACCTATGTACACAGGAAATAGAGAAAAAAAACTAATGTTTTTAAAACAAAATCATTACGAGTCTGGAGGCAAAGCAATTAAATTATCGGTCAGAAAGTTATGTAAGCAACAGGCCAACGCGACAATACAGAAGATACAAGACCCAATATCAAAACAGCTATTTCATAAGTCAGAAGATATTCAGAGAGTGTTCGAAAATTACTATAAAAATCTCTATACTCAAGCACAGTTAAAATTGACTCTTTTCTCCTTCCTTTAAAACTCCCTTCAGTTAGTGATACCTGGAATGCTAAATTTTCTGCAGATATAACTGAGGAGGAATTCAATAAAGCAATCTCCAGATTTAAAACAAAGTCACCGGGTCCAGACGGTTTTTCATCCGAATAGTATAAGGTATTTAGACAACAACTTATCCCTATTTTATTATCAGCTTTTAATATGTTTTACATGGAGGAGAGTTGCCGCCCTCGTGGCGAGAAGCCATTATTTCTGTTATTCCAAAAGAGGGGAAAAACAAACAAGACTGTATGGATTTGGATTGAATATGGATTAAAAGTTGTTTGTCTCAATCCTAGCTAAAAGGCTTGAATTGATAATGCCAGAACTAATTAACTCCGATCAAACTGGCTTCATTCGGGGTAGGCAAACGCAAGACAACATCAGACGGATTCTCCGTCGTTGGTTGAGCTATTGAAAACATTACAAACCTTTGGGTCTTTTTCAAGATTTAAATTGAATATTCTAAAAACACAGGTATTGACTTTTAATTACAAGATCGCGCGCATCCGCCACGTTTGTAGTTTTTCTAACACTTTTTATTCGTGTTTGTAGTTCTGGACCGAATTCTTGAGATGGTCCTCACTGCAGAACACAAGATCAAGGGGTGTGGTTGGATCTAGATCCAACTCCTCCCACCTTACATTTACCTAAACCTACCCGTCTCCACCCCCTGATCCCTAAACCCACCCATCCCCACCCCTAAACCTACCAATCTCCACCCCCTTGATGTGGATCCAACCCCGCCCCCTGGATCTTTTGTTTTGCAGTGAGGGGCTACTGGAATCCTTCGCCAAAGTGCAATGGATTGTGGGCAATTTTAGCCATTAGAGTGTGCATAGATCCACACCTCAAAAATCAACCTGAAATAGTAGACCATCCGGGGACTCTTTTCAACATACTATGCTTTGGGACACACTGGCTGTGTTCGAAATGGCATACTTGCTTACTGCTTACTGCCCAGTACACAGTGCATACTGCCTACTACATTTTTAAGAATAGTGTGTAAGGCAGAATACACTATGCAACAAATTTTCAAAGCGTTGTGTGCTACAAAGTTGTCACATGACATGACCAGCACTGAATATTAATACAGCACAGCTGTTCAAATTGTTACCTTAAAAATATATGTGCTAACCATTCCTTTTTCTGAGCAAATCTGAGTAAAAATGTACTATCTTTCAACTGTCCACACCAAAAACAGACTGCGAAAGAAGGAAAGACAATCTCCACAATGGAGAAAATACACAATTTTGGCCTTGTTTTTTGATTACAACCATACTGTAAGCTATTCAATTTCTACCTGTTGATAAACATTTATCATTACATTATAAATAATATTATTAAGTACTGCTAAAAAAAGTAACTTTTACAAGAAACATTTAAGACTTTTTGTAAAAATTATTATTTTTTTTTCCTTTTTTAAAAACATTTTATATGTATTAATTTCACCAACTTCACCAAATCTAAATTTGTAAACAATGTCTTACAAAATAAAAGTATTACATTTATTTATTTTTATCCACACTTTTATAAATTAAATGAGTCCTCTGTTCAATCTGACTTTGTTGCAGCCTAGAATTAAACTGCTGGTTTTGTCTGGCCAGATGAGAACAACAAACTATTTCCCTGTTTAATACTGTAAAGCTGCTTTGACACAATCAGCATTATAAAAGGCGCTATATATATAATGGTGACTTGACTTGACTTAAAATTTGTAAAATGTTAGTTATGCATTATTAAAATATTATATGTTTAAAATATAAATATGTTTTAAATAAGTAAAATTGATTTTTATTCAGATTGCAATAAGAACAAGGTATTGTTCTCTCAATGCAAACACACCTGTCCTCCGATTATACTTTGGTGAAGAAGACATCAGAAAAGACTTCCGTTTGTCCAGGGAAAGCTTGAATGCACTTGTTCAGATCTTGGAAACAGAGCAAGATCATGGATGGGGTAAAGCATTGGAGGTTGGGGTTTTTGTTTATTGGCTGGCATGTGGTACATCTTATCGTGCTGTATCAGAGGCTTTTGACATCCCCCGCACTACCATCCATGGTATTATTCATCAAGTTGCTCATGACATCTTAAAGATGTTCAAGAGAGTGGTCCACCTGCCAGATCCAGATGAACTGGAGGAAATTGGTACAGGGTTTTCCAACCTTGCTGACTCTCCAGCTTTCCACCATGTTGCTGGCAGCATTGATGGGACCCACATCAGAATTAAGCCTCCTGCTGAGAACAGGGAGCTTTTTCAACAGGAAGCTCTTCCACTCACTTCAACTCCAAGTCATCTGTGACCACAAAGGCCTCTTTCTAAATGTCTTTGCTGGGTTTCCTGGTGCAGTGCATGATGCCAGAGTGCTAAGGTGGAGCACTATTTATGTGCAGCAGCTCTACCCACCTCCAGGTTGGTGCATTATTGGAGATGGAGGTTATCCCTGCTTGTCGGTCCCCATATGCCTGATGACCCCCTTCAGGGAACCTGTTCAAAATGCAGTCAAGGCAAGATACAACAGAAAACTGAGCAAAGCAAGGTGTGTTGTAGAAAGAGCTATTGGAATGATGAAGACAAGATGGAGTTCTATCTTCTTCAAGGCACTGGAGGTAAAAGGGTAAAAGCAGAGATGTGCTACTCTCAACTCTTATCTATACGAAAAAGTGAAAATGAACTGGAAAAATACAAATTGTCAAATTTTTACACACATTCTGCTTATAGGTGAAGGTTGCCTTTGCTCCAGTGGTTATCTCCTGTTGTGCTTTCTTACACAATCTTTGCCTCACAAATGGGGACATCATGGAGCCTGATGAGATCAATGTAGAACAGAATGGCCTCCATGTCGACGCTGATGCCATCCAACATAATGATCCAGCAATGCAGCAGATTCCTGGGGACAACCTCAGAAGTCGCCTAGCAGATGCAGTGTCTGCCCCAGATGCTGCCATCCCTGCCAACCTGATCTCACAGAATTCCGTGTAATGACCACGGACCCTTAACTCCGAATCCGTGGTGGCATCACAGAATCGCCGAAAATTCCGTGATGGGCTCACAGAAGTGATACCAATGTAAGTCAGTGACGGGCATCAGCCGTGGTCCACTCACGGATAACCGGATTCAAATATAACTGCATCGGAGTCACTCTTTTTATGTGGTCCACACATGGATCCACTGGTTCAACACCAGCGCTGCCTCAATTGACGTCGTTTTCTAATTTGGAAACGTAAGTTTATCACTTTAAATATGGGCTTTTTTAGACCTACTTCAAAAATACTTCACGTGAAATGTTTTTTCACCATGCCTGAAGCATTGTTCTGTAGTCGTTTGAGCGCTGGCTTCCTCTGATCGGCTCAAGTTCTGTTATGGTATCACGGAATCTTCCGTGGTCACCACAGTTTCACCCTCACTGGACATTATTTAGGCTAATAGGCCAAAGTAGTTTGTTGGTTTTGACACTTGAAGTCTTCAAGACGGTGTCTGTGATGGTAATTAACCTGTCAACCTCTCATCTACCCCTGTTTTCATATAATTCAGTTTGATCAGTTTGTAGCCTTATTGCTTATTGTGAATTTCTGTGGCGGCACCATGGAGTCTTCCGTGGCAGACACACGCACGGAATCTTCCGTGGCAGACAAACGGACAACTTCGGGTCTCACGCAGTGGCTTGTAGCTACCCTAATGTTGTTTCATTTAAAATAATTTGGCCTACGCTTCATGTCATTCATCAGTCGAAATTGATGGGCCTATAAGACCGAAAATGAGGGACGTAGGCTATAATGCAAATGCGAGTAGCCTATGGTCTTTACACCGATTAACTGTCTCAACCAGATCATGCAGACTGGTAGGCCTATTTTTGTTAGTTTCATCATCGTCATTTGTTATTCTTATTATTACATGACCATTTTCTTGACCAAGTCTTCCAAGAACAATTTTCACCATGCCTTTAATGTTGACCACATAGGCTTTTGATTACAATCTGTTGCATAGGCTACCTGACATCCCGTGATGGGACCACAGAATTTAAGAGCTCTTTCATTTGGAAACTCTTTTTGAGTTTGGCTACAATAGGAATTTGATAGTAACGTTAGGCCTAACCTGATATTTTGTCCTAACATTAATTCTGAGAATGGTTGTAGGCCTATCATTTTGAGTCAATAACTGAAACCCGTGATCGGACCACGGTGGCCTATCCGTGGGTGACACACAGATTGTCAGGTCTGGTTAATGGGCCTCAATCAGAAACTCTAAAATGTAGCCTATTAGACTATTAGAAAGTCTAATAGTCAACTTTGTTACAATGTCATTTGTCATTTTGTTTTGCCCTGTCCTCAAAAAAAAAAAAAATATATATATATATAATAATAATAATAGATTGACCGATAGTTGGCCAGGGAACTCCGTGACGAGTCCACAGATTTGCACGCGCCCCCACCCTCCAGCCAGTAGTCCAAACAATATTTGGACTAATTTACAAATTATTATTTCTGTTTATTGTAAATTGACAGATAGGCCTATATAAACAACAAAGAAAGAAAACCAGATAAAGACTCAATAAATTAATATTAAATCGGAAGAGTCTGTTGTCATGATGGCGACAAGTCACACTTTCTCGCGCTCATCCCAGAACTTTGCGGTTTTTCCAGTCATTGCGATGACCACCGTCCACAGATCGGTAGGTATCTCAAGCCGGTGTTATTGATTTCTTCACACCACCTTGTTTATTCCCGCACAGTGCCAAACGACGTTGCTATCACAACCTAATATGTTTGCATCAGTGTCGGTTTCATCCTGGGGATTACTTTGAGTCTGTTAGTTGCAATAATGCAAACTTTGTCTCCGAAATTCATGTTAGCCATAGGTAACTCTGCTCTAGTGTAGGAATTATCTAGCTAATCTAGCAAGTTTTGGTTATCAAAACAGCAGCCTACTTTTAGACAGTCAGGATTATGTTTGAAATATAGTGCTTAGGTATCGAAATGCAGTTGCTCTATGTTTGTGCAATATGTGTAGGCTAAATTTACATGTAAGTTAGCTTGTTAATGAGCGCTTTGAATAGGCTAGATTGCATTAGAGATGGCGTGAAGAAAAGCTAGTGTTATACCTGAACTATAATAAATTCATGTTTTTGACAGTGGGATACCAGAGAAGGTGATAGATAAAAGCACAAAACTTAAAAACAAGTTAAACCAAAGCATAATAAAGAACAATCCAGAGGCATGTTAATTGCCCTAACACTAAAGAACTAGGCTTGTTGGTTTGGCTGAAGAAAACTTGCCCTGCTTGTAAGGAGAGGATTTTTTATGGATTTAAAATGTGCCCTTACTGCAAGGTCACACAGCCTAAAAATCTTAGATTAAAAAAAAAAAAAATTTAAAATTTGAACAAAAAAGGCCACATGGGTAGCAAACAACAAAAGAAATCAGGTGATCTCCCACTTACTGGATGATGCAGTCATTTTTGTAAGTAACTTGTATTGTGCTATGTCACCATAGTAGAAATGATGTTATTAAAATGACATATCAAAATGAAATGACGTGCAGTGATTTTGGGGTCTTTGAAATGCATGTATTTTTTCAAATGGCAGGTTAGCGTTTCTTAATTGGTGGTTCACAATGTGAGCGGCTATCACTATGCGGGTTAGTGGCAGTTTTACACACCTTTCAGGTTATATATCTGACTTTCTGATTCTGAGACAAGATTATGCATCATATTTATGGAGGCTATTTATTTAACAGTTTTAGCATCTTAACTTTACCCTATTATCATTGAAAAATGTTGCAAACATAGACCAGAGACTCCCAGGATCAGGTCATAGCCTGCAGTACTGTTGTGATGCTTCACAGCTCTTCATATCAAGAACAGTTGACTTTTCCCTTGTGAGCTGCTCGCACAAGTGCCAGTATGTTAGCACATGGCGTCCAGTTGACATCACATCTTGTGGGCGATGTGACATGTGAACTGAACTTGGCCAATAAGACAGAGGTGCATTAGAGAGCAGACCAACAGAAATCTTATTGTCAATGAGTGAGCGAGCTTTCACTGTTCACTGCTCTGTCATTGTGTTTTGTCAATATACTGTCTTCTCTTGTGATTTGTCAAATAAGTACAGTCTGCTTTGATCCTAAGATTTTCATGTTGACCTGTATTTGTGTCCCAGCTTTATGATATGCACACAAAGATCCATACACACCACACCAAAGCACTTGTAATTGTTTTTTTTTTTTTCAGATAGAGAAGCTACATTGCAGTTGGCTGGAGGCCTTTGCTCCTGCTTGAATACCCCCACAAGAAGGCAAAACTGATTTTGCCTAAAGATCTGGCATTGGGCACAAATGCACAAACATGCATGAAAAACATCCACAAGATCTTTAAAATTATGGTTGAAGGTGAGACTATATTTAACATATATTTTAAAAACTCATTTAAATTATTTTTATATTATTATATAGGTGTAGATGGTGGTGAGCAATGGTTGGAAATAGTGAGGGCAGATATGCTTCTCCGAGTATCTGAGGCGTGTGGGATGTAGGTTTATTTTGCCTTACCTTTCACATTTTGACATAATTGCATATTGTACATTTTTGTGTTTGTACTGTTCTAGGAAATACAAACCAGGCAACAGAAAGTAGCCAGGAACCTGAGGAAGCTACTGTCATTCTGCATTTAGAGACTTTGGTCAACCCTTCAACAGCAGAACAAGGTGTGTTTGGCCCGAATTTGGCACCTCCGCTTTATGTTGCTCACCTTGAGATCTAGCGGGGGGTCTCTATTTTCTTTACAGTTACAGTATCTACACTTTTATGAGAGACAACACCATCTCTCCACTCATCCGCAGATTCGACAGCCACAGCGTGTCTGGACCAGGGGGCTGGGACAATGGACGGTCCAGAATTGAATCTTCACCCCCCTCCTACAGGACAAGGTGTTTAACTCTTGCAGCTGTATCTGTTTTGTTCATATCCTTGTGAGATGTCCTTCAGCAACAGATCTTTATTTTTACCAGACTGTACATCATGTAATCTACACCGACCAAGCATGACATTATGACCACCTGCCTAATATTAGGCCCTAAACGTGTACTAAAACGTCCTCACCCGCCATGATTTAAACCGTCGTTGTAAACACATACTGTGTAAACATCGCATCAACTTAATATTTCGCAAGAATGGAGAACAGCGATAGATGGACGGACGCTGAAGTGCAGGCACTTTTGACCTCCTTTCCGATCTTTCAATCGCTTGACGTATACGTCGACATTCCATGTCCATTATTGTGAACCCCGCAAGACACAACAAAAACACAGCTTCGATCACAGCGTCCTCCATCCTCCTGTTGTTAATGTTGTTCTTCTTTGTTTTCGTTGTTGAACGCCGCGCACACCGGCTTACGTCACTTCCTAGTACCCACTGTCGGTGAGAATGCAACCCTTTAAATGGTACTGGGAAATAGTTCGCGCAAAATCGTCCCAGTACTTTAGTACTGTACTTTTAGTTCTGGAACTAAAGCTGTGTGGCATTGTACAGCTGAATGGCCCATGGGACAAAGGACCTCCTCAGCCTGTCCATTGAGCAAGTTAAAGACAGTAGTCTGCTACTAAACCTGCTCCTCTGTTTGGAGATTGTACTGTGTACAGGGGGTGGTGGTCGTTGTCCATTATTGATAGCACCCTGTTCAGGGTCCTCTTTACTGCTACTAATGTCAGTGATTCCAACTCGGTGCCAACCACAGAGCCAGCCTGCCAGCACCCCTCTTCCTAGTGTTGCCACCCCAACATAACATAGCATAGAATAGGACACTGGCCATGACAGACTTGTAAACGACTGGGGAAGTCGTGGCCTAATGGTTAGAGAGTCGGACTCGTAATCCAAAGGTTGCGAGTTCGATTCTCGGGCTGGCAGGAATTGTAGGAGTGAATGTTCAGCGCTCTCTCCACCCTCAATACCCCTGAGGTGCCCTTGAGCAAGGCACCGAACCCCCAACTGCTCCCCGGGCGCCGCAGCATAAATGGCTGCCCACTGCTCCAGGTGTGTGTTCACAGTGTGTGTGTGTGCACGTTGGATGGGTTAAATGCAGAGCACAAATTCCGAGTATGGGTCACCATACTTGGCCGTATGTCACTTCACTAAAACATAAGTAGGAGTTTGTTGCAGATGTTGAAGGACCCCAGTCTCCTCAGGAAATAGAGCCTTTCCTGTAGTGTGCATCAGTATTTGCAGACAGTCCAGTTTATTGTCCAGATGCAGTCCCAGGTATCTTTACGTACTAATAGTCTCCACATTCACCCTCTCAATAGAGAGGGGTAGCAAAGGGGGGGGCAGACCTCCAGAACCAGCAACAGTTCATTTCATGTCTTCTTCATGTCATGCTGATGAATAGATTAAATTATACATTAAACTGTTAGTCTTTTTAATTCTTCCAATAATAACAAACATATATCTAAGGGTGGTTGTTAGGGTGTTGCGCAGTGATGTAGCCGTTCAGTGGAGAAAAAACAGCTATTGCCCAATCAGCAATTAGTACTGGAACTAACAAATTATATTGTAGTATACTTTACAATATATGAAAAGCAGCAATTCCTTGTGTATGAGCCTATTTAATTTAATTTAATTCAAAATATATTATTCGGTATATTTTCAATATACATTGATATGACGTAAGGGTAATGGCATCAGTGATGCACATTATTTAATCCATGTCTTCTGTTTTTGGTAATCTGTTCCTAATTTAACCTTTTCGCTCAACAGTGTTAAAATGTTTGTGAATTTTAAAGGAAACAAAAATCTCAAATGCTGCAGTAAAACAGTAATTAAAGCACTAAATAAAACAGTAAAGGCAACAGTAATTTACAGTAAAAACAGTAAAAGGACCTTCCAAGAAGTCCCTGCGTGACACATCACAAGTTGGAATTATTTAAATAATTTTGTTTCTTCATGTTATTCTGTTATCACTAATGTGCATTAGATTATTTTGTTGCATTTTATGTTATTTAGTTTTAGTTTTTTTTTTTTTTTTTTTTGTGTCATGTGTTGCCCTGATATTTATTGACTTCATATCGCCTAATGAAATATGTTGTTATATGTTAGAAAAAATACAGGCAATGCTAGATACTGTCTGTAATACCTGACATTGTCAGTTTTTTCAACATGTTCTACAATTTCCTCATAACAAGCTACACTAGTTCTTGCACAAGTTCAACTTGACTACTGGTTATTTAGCCTGTGTATGTTTATTATTTTATCCATGTATCATATATTTAAGGGATTTACATATTAATATTGTTTATTCATGCATTTATAATACACTTTTTATTTTAACAATTTACTGAATGAGACAAACTGCCATAGACACAAGAACACTCCCTGATCATAATACGGGTAAAACAATATAATCAACTGATTAAAGATATTTAAGTACAAGATAAATTTTTCTCTGTAGATTAGTAAGGTCACATTAAATTAAATATAAGATAAAAAATAATTTCAGGGTTTCCCAATACATATTGCCGCCCAATGAGCCCCAATAGAGGTGATGCCACTTCCATTCTGTCGTCCACTGAGAAAACGCAGCTCATTTCCTTTCTGGGTTGGATAGAAGTTAAACGAGGCCCCACTAGACTGTCCCACTTTAAATAAGCGCCCCTGATTAGTGATAAACACAAGCTCATAGATGTAACCAGAGTAATACTTTCCAGAGATCTGAATAATTGCTTCTTTGTCATAGAGTGTCATTTCCATCAGATTGCCACTATTTACACCAACCGCTGCTGTCCAGTTACTCTCGTACCTCAGCAGGAACCTAAACAAATATGTCAATAATGTTCAAATAGTGTGTATGCCATAAAGAATGACATGTACAATCTAAAATTCTATTATATAAGTTAAATCACAAATGCTTCCCTGAGAAAAATAATTTGTAGTATCAATTGATGACAATAAATTATTTGTCACTCCACTTCTTCTGATATCTACTTGACAAGGTTTTTAAACATACTTTTCTAATAACATTTTTCAAAACCATAATTGTTAAATTTTTGGTTATTTGAAAATATGGATGATTCAGAATGTCCAGTGGTGCTTGAGGAAAGTTACCCAGAGTTATAGTAGTTATTGGATTCCCAGACTCTGATACCAGTGATACAACCCTCACTGGCAGTGGAAAATTCAGTCCCACTGCCGTCCCCAACAGCAGGTGAGTAAGAGAAAAGATCAGGTAAAGCTGAAAGAAGGAATAATAGCTTTTAAAACTGTCTCGCATGTATTTCAACTATGACTTAAAGGATTATTCAAGAAAATGAACGGCAGAGCTGAAGTTACTTAAACTTAAAAAGTAAGCTGTCATTTGTTCACAATGTATCTGTTTATCTTGGACCCTGACTTTTGTCTTATTGTAATTATGCCTGAGTTACCATTTTATCTATTAAATTATTTACTTATTTGCTTCCTTATTTGAGCTGAACAATTGTATCACAGACATGTGGTAATACTCACGCGCTGCCATGCCCATGGCATAAACTGCAGAGAAAATCAGAAAAAACTGCAACATTTTGGAATAAATTGCTGTCCCGCACACTCCAGGAATCTAAGGAAATCATAAATGGTGTATTTGATCTTTATGTCAAATTAGAGTTATTCTGGATTTGTGAATTTCATTGTCACTGATACAAACACTTTTTGCTGCAGAGCAAAGCATGTAACAGTTTAACAGTGGCAATTTGTGAACAATAAACCACTTTTTGATATGACGACAATGACTAAACTACAACCAATGAATTAATTAGCTAATCAATCATAGAATTCACACACAAAAAAAGAAAGAAATATATGAATAAAGATCTAATATTTCAATTACCTGTAGATGGGTATGTGGTTGATAGTTGAAGAGACTAGTGTGTTGACTAAAGCTGCTCGTACACTTTTCTGCTCGTCAGACTTTTATTATTATTTGAACAATATGTCTTTGTGTTATAGTTTTCTATGGCACTCCTCACATGGAATGTTTTAGAATTATGGCAGCTACCACAAGTTTTTATTTGTCAGATTTAATGGATAATTTTATTATCAGAAATTCAAAACACTTGCACTGTGTGCCTAATGTTACTGTTACTGTTGAAAACACGAATTTGAACCACTATTTTTGTATCTTAGTGGTTCTAACAGCTGCTCAGATTTTGTTGAACTCCTTTAATGAAATTAGATTAATTAGATCAACAATACACTTATTAGTGGGACTGATATTTGCATTGTAATCAACTGCCCATCTATAACAATTAATATATATATATATACAGTGACCTCCAAAAGTATTGGAACAGTAAAGACAAAATTGCTCTGTTGGCTGTGGAGTCAGGACATTTACAAATATGATTAAAATATGAATACGAGACAAAACTACAGAATGTCACATTTTATTACTAGGTGATTCAACACATAGATGTTTTACCAGCTAAGTTCAGCAATTTTAGAGTTTCATCCTCTATCTGATGTGAGCATAAGTATTGGAACAGTTGCCTCGCAGGTCTTTCTAAGTGATCAGCTGTGTCCTGTTGCATTAATTCTTCAGATATTAAAAGTAGGGAATGTGTCTTATCAGTTATATCCATTACTTCTGCATTCTGAATCTTGCATTCGATGATGACACACACAAACCAGGATGAAGATGAGGGAGCTGACTTTGAGAGAAAAGCAAGCAATTTGGATGCTAAAAGAAAAGATGAAGTCAATTAGAGCTATAGCAAAAACAAAGGGCATGGAGAAATCAAGCAACCAACAACTACCTGATCGGCTGAGAAAACAACAGTAGTTGATGACAGACAAATCATAAAAGCTGTGAAAATGAACCGTAAAAGACGTTTCTGTAAAATCACCAACAACTTCTAGAAAGCTGGGGTGATGCTCTGACAATCTACTGTCCTCAGGAGACTTTGACATAGAATAACAGAGGCTACACAGCAAGATACAAACCTCTGACCAGCTCCAAAAATAGAAAGGCAAGATTAGAATTCGCAAAAAAGCACAAAGGTGAGCCAGAAGAGTTTTGGAACTGTGTTTATGGACAGATGAGACAAAGATGAACCTTTATCAAAGTGATGGGAAAGCAAAAATGTGGAGAAAAAAAGGGAACTGCAATGATCCCAAGCATATAGCCTCATCTGTAAAGCATGGTGGAGGTGGTGGCATGGGAATGCTTGGCTGCCTCTGGAACAGGCCCTCTCAACTTTACTGATGACTTAATGTATGATGACAGTAGCAGAATGAATTTGGAAGGGTACAAAACCATCTTGCCTACCAATATTCAAGAAAATGCCACCAGATTCATTGGGAAGTGCTTCATATTGCATCAGGACAATGACCCAAAACACCCTGCCAGTTCAGTCAAGGAATTTATAAGGGCAAAGAAATGGAAAGTCTTAGATTGCCCAAGTCAATCTCCAGATTTAAATCTGATTGAACATGAATTTCACCAGCTGAAGAGGAGAGTAAAGGCAGAAACTCCCCAAAACAAGCAACAATTGGAATTGGCTGCATTAAAGGCTGGGAAAAGCATTTCAAAGGATGAGAACAAGAGTCTGGTGATGTCTATGGGTCACAGACTCACTGCTGTGATAGTGTGCAAGGGATCTGCAACTAAATAATAGCTTTTAATCTTTTATATCTGCCTTATGTTCAACTGTCCCAATACTTATGCTCACATCAATGAGTAAGATGAACTCTAAAAGGGCTGTTCTTTTTATTTTGTAAAACATGTATGTGTTGAAACGGCTAATAATAAAATGTGACATTCTGTAGTTTTGTCTCATATTCATCTTTTCATCATATTTGCAAATGTCTTGACTCCACAGCCAACAGAGCAATTTTGTCTTCACTGTTCCAATACTTTTGGAGGGTACTGTATGTATGTATATATATATATATATATATATATATACAATCCCAATTCCAAAAAAGTTGGGACACTGTAGAAATTGTGAATAAAAAAGGAATGCAATAATTTACAAATCTCATGAACTTATATTTTATTCACAATAGAATATAGATAACATATCAAATGTTGAAAGTGAGACATTTTGAAATGTCATGCCAAATATTGGCTCATTTTGGATTTCATGAGAGCTACACATTCCAAAAAAGTTGGGACAGGTAGCAATAAGAGGCCGGAAAAGTTAAATGTACATATAAGGAACAGCTGGAGGACCGATTTGCAACTTATTAGGTCAATTGGCAACATGATTGGGTATAAAAAGAGCCTCTCAGAGTGGCAGTGTCTCTCAGAAGTCAAGATGGGAAGAGGATCACCAGTTCCCCCAATGCTGCGGCAAAAATAGTGGAGCAATATCAGAAAGGAGTTTCTCAGAGAAAAATTGCAAAGAGTTTGAAGTTATCATCATCTACAGTGCATAATATCATCCAAAGATTCAGAGAATCTGGAACAATCTCTGTGCGTAAGGGTCAAGGCCGGAAAACCATACTGGATGCCCGTGATCTTCGGGCCCTTAGACGGCACTGCATCACATACAGGAATGCTACTGTAATGGAAATCACAACATGGGCTCAGGAATACTTCCAGAAAACTTTGTCGGTGAACACAATCAACCGTGCCATTCGCCGTTGCCAGCTAAAACTCTATAGGTCAAAAAAGAAGCCATATCTAAACATGATCCAGAAGCGTAGGCGTTTTCTCTGGGCCAAGGCTCATTTAAATTGGACTGTGGCAAAGTGGAACACTGTTCTGTGGTCAGACGAATCAAAATTTGAAGTTCTTTTTGGAAAACTGGGATGTCATGTCATCCGGACTAAAGTGGACAAGGACAACCCAAGTTGTTATCAGCGCTCAGTTCAGAAGCCTGCATCTCTGATGGTATGGGGTTGCATGAGTGCGTGTGGCATGGGCAGCTTACACATCTGGAAAGGCACCATCAATGCTGAAAGGTATATCCAAGTTCTAGAACAACATATGCTCCCATCCAGACGTTGTCTCTTTCAGGGAAGACCTTGCATTTTCCAACATGACAATGCCAGACCACATACTGCATCAATTACAACATCATGGCTGCGTAGAAGGAGGATCCGGGTACTGAAATGGCCAGCCTGCAGTCCAGATCTTTCACCCATAGAAAACATTTGCCGCATCATAAAGAGGAAGATGCGACAAAGAAGACCTAAGACAGTTGAGCAACTAAAAGCCTGTATTAGACAAGAATGGGACAACATTCCTAAACTTGTAAGCAACTTGTCTTCTCAGTCCCCAGACGGTTATAAAAAGAAGAGGGGATGCCACACAGTGGTAAACATGGCCTTGTCCCAACTTTTTTGAGATGTGTTGATGCCATGAAATTTAAAATCAACTTATTTTTCCCTTAACATGATACATTTTCTCAGTTTAAACATTTGATTTGTCATCTATGTTGTATTCTGAATAAAATATTGAAATTTGAAACTTCCACATCATTGCATTCTGTTTTTATTCACAATTTGTACAGTGTCCCGACTTTTTGGGAATCGGGTTTGTGTATATGTATATAAAATAGAATTCACAAAAAAAAAAAAATATGAATAAAGATCTGACATTTCAATTACTTGTAGACGGGTATGTGGTTGATAGTTGAAGAGTGTGATGACAAAACCTGCTCGTCAGACTTTTATTATTATTTGAACAATACGTCTTGTTTTAGTTTTCTATGACACTCCTCACATGGAATGTTTTAGAACTATGGCATGTTTGGCATCAGAATCACAGCTACATTTTTACTTTTCATACTTTTATTAAAACAATTCAAAACACTTGAACTGTGTGCCTAATGTTACTGTTGAAAACAAGAATTTGAACCACTATTTTTGTATCTTAGTGGTTCTAACAGCTGCTCATTTTGTTGAACGCAATAGTTTCTCAACAAACTTATAAGTGGTACTGATATTTGCATTCTAATCAAGTCATTTTTATTATACAGTATATCACATATTCATTGCCTTTTACAACAATAAGCCTTTTTGTTAATTCCATTTTAAATAGGTTGATTTCAAATATTCCACATCAATTAAAAATATATCCTGATACAAGCCCTCTATTCAATTTATTTACATAACATTTTTGTGGCTTCTCTATAAAACACTCACAGTTAGTTAATGGAGGATAAGACTTTGTTTACTTCACCATTTTTCTACACAGGTCATGTGTCTCATTGTAACTGGGCTGACGAGACGCGAGACATGCGGATCCAAATGCAAGCTTTTATTTACAGGCATGGTCATCAATACAGGCAGGGTCGAGCAATGGCAAACAGGTATGGCAGGGACAAGACAAAGAGTAATCCTAAGGCAGGCAAAGGTCGGTCGACAGCGAACAGTATCCAAAGGGGCTAGACAGAGAGATAATCCAGGTACACGAGCTATAATCCAGGCAAGGGAAATGATCAGAGTCCGAACAGGGAGACAGGGGTAAACACTAGGAACACAGACTAGAAAACAACAAAAGTTCCGTATCGCAGCTAACACTAGGGGAGTGAAAAACGCAGAACAATAGAGGAACTGAAAAGAAACACGGAATGGCACAGAAAGGGTTAATCCAGGAAAACACGGGTTAGAAATAAACACAGGAGAACAGGTAATGCCAGACTAGGAATATCAACAATGGCTCTGTAGAGTAGCTACGGCTAGGGGAGCAGTAAACGCATACAATATTCAGCAACGAGGGAAACAAAGTCCAGGGTTTATATAAGGTGTGTGATCAGTGTGCACATGGGATCAGGTGTGCCTGTGATTAGTGCAATGAGTGATTGGTGACAGCTGTGATCAGTGTTGGATGATGGGAATTGGAGTCTATTGTGAAGTGTGGTGTGAAAGTCCATGTGGTGAGCGAGTGACCTCTGGTGGTGAATGAACGGAAGTGCAGACCAGATTCGTGACACATATATCTTAAACTCAGACGCTTTCTTCTCCTCAGTAAACGTGGATTAATTGAAATGACACAACTTTGGGACAGTTGTAATTGGAGTAAAATATTATTATTATTATTTTTTTTTATTCTTGTCACCCCTTGAGAAGTTTCATAATTTCATTGTATGTAATAATTACCATTTTATACTGGATTTCCATATTTTAAGATTGAAAATGTGAACAAAATAAAATATTAAAATCTACACATTATAAGGCATTTGTCAGGTGTGTCTTGTTCCCCATGCCCATATTTGGTCTTTCCTGTCTTTATTATTAGTTCATTAGTCTCCGTCTGTGTTTGATTTTCTCCTCACCTGTTTCTGTTCTCCTTGATTCATTTCCAGTGTTCTTAAGCCTAGTGTTTCTCTGTGTCTGATGTCCAGTATTGTTTGTTTTTCCTCCGTGCTCCATGTTTCCTTGTGTTTGTGCGGCATTAAAAGAAGGTTTGATTGTGTGCCTTGACTCCTGCGTTCTCCTTGCTCCAGTGAAGATGTGACAGCATTTGACAAGTAGGAGAAATAAATCAAGACAAATTAAAAAATTACAAAGTTTTTAATATGATCTTGATCTTAAAAGTAGGGGAAAAAAAAAAAGTTAATTAAATTTAAGGTAAAATTAAAGTTAATCAAAGTGTCAGTTGCTGTGTGTGTATATATGTATGTGTGTATATACAGTCAGGTCCATAAATATTGGGACATTGACATAATTCTAACATTTTTGGCTCTATACACCACCACAATGGGTTTCAAATGGAACAAGATGTGCTTTAACTGCAGACTGTCAGCTTTAATTTGAGGGTATTTACATCCAAATCCGGTGAACAGTGTAGGAATTACAACAGTTTGCATATGTGCCTCCCACATAAGTAATGGGACAATTGGCTTCTCAGCTGTTCCATGGCCAGGTGTGTGTTATTCCCTCATTATCCCAATTACAATGAGCAGATAAAAGGTCCAGAGTTCATTTCAAGTGTGCTATTTGCATTTGGAATCTGTTGCTGTCAACTGTCAAGATGAGATCCAAAGAGCTGTCACTATCAGTGAAGCAAGCCATCATTAGGCTGAAAAAACAAAACAAACCCATCAGAGAGATAGCAAAAATATTAGGCGTGGCCAAAACAACTGTTTGGAACATTCTTAAAAAGAAGGAACGCTGAAGAAGTGAGCTCAGCAACACCAAAAGACCCAGAAGACCACGGAAAACAACTCTGGTGGATGACCGAATAATTCTTTCCCTGGTGAAGAAAACACCCTTCACAACAGTTGGCCAGACCAAGAACACTCTCCAGGTGGTAGGTGTATGTGTGTCAAAGTCAACAATCAAGAGAAGACTTCACCAGAGTGAATACAGAGGGTTCACCACAAGATGTAAACCATTGGTGAGCCTCAAAAACAGGAAGGCCAGATTAGAGTTTGCCAAACAACATCTAAAAAAGCCTTCACAACTTTAATCAAAATAACCCAACTGCAGTTTGATTGAAATTTAATTGGAATGCACAATGAAAAAACATGATTTTTGAAAATTGTTAAAAACGGAGTTATCTGTTTTTGCAAATGAACTCTGCATGTATATATTATGGCAGTCAATCGATTAAAACTTAATTGCATGATTGTCACGAGTTAACTCGTGATTAATTGAACATTTTTATTTGTTCTAAATGTACCTTACATTTAATACATGGGCAAATATGGATGCTTTATGCGAATGTATGTTTATTATTATTATTATTGAAACCATAGTCAACAGAGCATGAAGAGTAGACATGTTTCAAAGGTCATAGATGTTTTTCACATGTTCATGTCTATTAGACCCATGAGAAAAGAAATTCCAGGTTCCCTTTATTTCTCTTTCTTTGCACTGAGCAATTTACTTACACAAACCTGTTTACATTTTTGCAGGACAGGGCAGCTCACTTCTGAAAATGCAAAATGTACGTTTATTTATTATTAGATTTGTTTGCTTTTCTGTGCCCAAATACTGTATTTTAATGCAGCTAAATTCTCAAAACTGTTTTCATTGGTATTTTACTGTTTTTGTTGTCAAACAACAGAATGAATATGAAATAGTGACTGATACGCAACCCATTAAGACCAGGCTACATAACCAGCTCTCCTTTCCAAGATGTTAATCTGCACAAAAATCCTGATAATCGAGCCGTCGTCTGATTAAAATCAAATACACATAAGATAATGACAATAGCTGTGCTGTGATTTCGGCTATACTTGCATGTAAAATTAGAGAAGCAACATAATGTGTTTAACTGAAAGCACTACTCCTCTCCGCCGCTCACTGAACAGAGCAGACGCACAGAGAAAGGGTGTGTGCGCGCGCTGGGACAGCAAGGCCTCGCACTCACGCGGCAGTACCAGCGAGTCTCAGAAACTAAATAAGGTTAGGCTAAAGAGGTCTGCAAAGTCGCTAAGTTGGCAAAACTGTTTGGCCATGCGTCAAACAGAAAATGTGCGCTGCGTTAATCGCACGTTAATAAAATTTGTGCCGTTACAATTAATTTGCGTTACGTTAACTTTGACAGCACTAATACATGTATACAACGGGACAATTCAAATAATGTTGGTAATAAAATACATGTTCATGCAGCTGAAAATGTTGGAAATATCCCAGTTTTATATTAAGACCTAGGACCTTTCAATTAGGAGGTTCAACCAACTCTGAGTTAAAACTTGAACTTTTGTTGACTTACCCTCAATGCTGAGAAGAAAACACAACAAAAAAACAGCCTAAGCTGGTCGTCCAGCCTGCTCATAGTCATCGGGCTGGATTTAGAGGGGTTTTGACCACTCCTTTAGCTGGTCAGTCTGGTCTTAGCTGGACAGGATGGGAGACCCACTTGACCAGTTTAGCCAGGCTGGGTGACCAGCTAAAACCAGCTACTTCCAGTTTAAACCAGCTAAGACCAGCCAACCTGGGGCCTGTACCATGAAGCCGGTTTAGCAGGCTAGCCAGGTAAGTTACAGTTTAGTTTGCGCCAACTCTGGGTTTTAGGTACCATGAAAGTGGCTTGGCTTTTAGCAGTGTTCATCGCCATAGTAACTTACGCTCCACAGCTAACCTGCTCCGGGGCAGGTTATGTTCTGGTTTAGAGATCTTAAACCGATATTTGACCAATCAGCATCAAGCAAAGTGACACGTCTCTGATGCAATAAAGCCACTCCTCCAGTTTCTCTTACTCCAAATTAAAGGACGCTACATAGTAAAACATTTTTAAAGATAAAATCATCTGATTTTTAGAGATAATTTTTTAGAATTATTTTATATTATTTATATAATTATTATACCCTTAATCCATTACACAAGCCAGCTTAGTTTAATAGTAATTATTAAGCTTTAATTTAAAATCAATGTAAACATATAGATAATATGCAATATTAATAACTTTTAGAATCAATAGTTTTAAACATGACTACATATGAGCTTAGTTTTTAAGTGTTTTTATACCTATAAATATTATCAACTCTGTAAACTAACTTTAAACTTTTACTTGCACTTATATGGTAAGATAAGTTTTCCTCTTTTTCGTGGACAGATCGTTTCATGATCGTGCTGTGTAAATGTTTAAATTTTTAATCTTCGCACTGACTCTCTCACAAGAAGTGAATCAAAGTTTTAAGGCATGTGATTGGCTGCTCATTACTGGTGTCACACTTTCATGTGCATGTGCTCCATTAACTCAGGATCAAGCCTGAGTTGACAGAGAAAGTTGATGATCAGCTTCATGGTACCAACAAAGCCGGATTGGACTGGTTTGGTTTTGTCAACTCAAAACTAATCCTGTAACCCTGAGTTTGTTCAGCCACCATCATGGTACGGGCCCCAGCTTAGGCTGGTTTTAGCTGGTTCTGAGTTTTCGGTTTTCGAGCAGCTACATTGAGTTTGTTCAATCAACTCTGAGTATGCTGACACTGAGTTAAATGTGCACCATGACTATGAAAAGTTAACGATCAATGGAGCTCCAAAATTACGATTCACCATGGCACTTGATGACAAAATCTGCATACTTCCAAGTCAATGCGTAAATTTAATTCTTAATCTGTTATAATATAATCAGTGAAAACTGGCAGAAGGGTAAGTTATTGAACTAATATTCATTTTCATGGTGTCCCACAGGCAATAAAAAAAATAAAAAATTGAGGCAGCAGCTAAAAATGAAGTAAAAAAACAACAAAACAATGCTTTTTTTTTTTTTTTTCATAATTAAACATTTTCTAATCCAACCTATTACATTTCTTAATTAGGGTAATAAAAATATATATTTGAATATGCTCACAAAATGGGGGGAGGACTTGCACCAGCACCTCTAAAGACCCCTCTGTCAAGCTCCTGATGTTCGCAGATGACTCCACACTTATCGGCCTCATACAGGACGGTGATGAGTCTGCTTACAGACAAGAGGTTGAGCAGCTGGCTGTCTGGTGCAGTCTTAACCACCTGGAGATCGATACGCTCAAAACAGTGGAGATGACCATGGACTTCAGGAGAAACCCCCCTGCTCTCCCCCCACTCGCCATCATGGACAGCACTGTAAAAACAGTGGAGTCATTCAGATTCCTGGGAACCACCATCTCTCAGGACCTGAAGTGGGACACTCACATCGACTCAACAAAGCCCAACAAAGGCTGTACTTCCTTTGCCAGCTGAGGAAGTTCAACCTGCCACAGGAGCTGCTGAAACAGTTCTACTCAGCCATCATCGAGTCTGTTCTGTGCATTTCAATAACTGTCTGGTTTGGTTCAGCTAGAAAATCAGACACCAGAAGATTACAACATGCTTGGCAACATACAGCCAATTAGTCCTTGGGCCCAGGCCACATTTTTCACTAATTGGTACCACCCAAGGTGGCAAATTCTAGTTTGATTTTTTTTTTTTTTTTCCATATCTCTAGATGATATTACAACATGATAACCTTTTGTTAGTGGTAGCTTTGTCACAGAAATCAGCCTTCAATGACACTAACCGTTGAGCCAAATAATGAAAATATCTTGTAACTTTATTTGAACAGAACATGTCATACAAAGAAAAACAATATAATTCTATCTTGTTCATGAACTTATTTGGTCATTGCAAACTGTTTTCTGTTTATTCATCATCATCATCGTCATCATCATCATCATATTCAACTTGTTTCATGACATCAGTATCCTCTTCCTCCTCCTCCTCCCTCTGATTGCTGCAGGTTTGTAGCTTGCACATTTCTGTGCACTTTAATTTGTTGGCAAGACAGGAACAGTCGGGAAGCTTGCAGGTCCGTGAACACTTGCAGGCCATAAGCTCCAGAACAGCCATTGGTGCTGGGGGTCCCCGCATCCAGTCTAACATCAGCATACCTGTACAAATAAGTGTAAGATATTTCTCATCCATTTCAGCGAGGTGTCCAAATGTCTAGAAATTACCTATACATATTTATACTATTTTATTAGTTATTAGAAAATGTAATTATTGTGTTTATTATAAGCATACCTTTGTCATCAGTTGTCCATCCATGTCCTTTTGGTTCGGGTATGTCTGGCTGTCCTTCCAGGCAGTGCCTCCAGACAGCTGCCTGGTAATTGGCACGCTGTATATGTAGCTTTAAGCAGTCCCTGCAAGGGGGAAGTAGGCTGGATTCCACTTCACCCCTTTTGGTACAGAATAGCAGGTAACGTAGATCATTGACATCACATACACTAGACGATGGTGCATACATCCTGCAAACAAATGATTCCATGTTGCTGTATAATTCATCTGATACATCCCAGGATGTTCCCAGGGATTTGAAGGACTCTTGGAATGTCCTGTTTCCTTTCACAAGTTTGAGAGCAGTAAGTTTTCCTCGTCCTGCAAAAGCACTTACGCTATCACAACCCGTAAAGGCATGTACCCCTATAAGAGAATCACATAGGTCATCTCCAAGGAGCTGAGCAAGGTTGCTGATGTTGATGTACCTTGTTCGATTCTGAGTGCCAGATTTCTGATAAAGGGGGCAGTTTATCTTCTTGCAGCATCCAAGACAAAGGATCATGACATCCGTATCCTCACTCACAATAACTGTGGTTTGATAGCCATTCTGGCTAGCATGATTTGCATGTAGGAGCATACGGGTATCCGCCTCCTCATGGGAAGATTTCAGCTCTTCAACAACATTCCAGTCTTTTTTGGTCAGACAATAGCATCTCTCTCCACAGGTTGCAAATAGCTGCTTGTCCTGAAGCTTTACTCGGTTTTCTGCTAGCTTCCACTGGTCCACGATGAATGTTATCAAGGCTGTTTTACTGTCTGTATTACTTAACAGCTTTCTCCACTGCACTACATTGTGTCCCGGGGCAATGTTCTTCCACTGAGTGCTACTTGCTGAACCACGATTGTATCTCTCAGCATTCTTGATTGATGTTTTCCAGTACACATCAAACACCACATCTATCCGTTTACTGTTTCTTCCTTTGTGCAACACTAGGTTCAGCACAGAACCGGCAATCTCTCCAAAAGACTTGCCATCACCTTTTAGTTTCTGAACAAGGCTCATTCCATCAATGATGCATGCAGAGTGTTCTCCAATATCTTCAACTGATGATGCTGATTTCTCTAACTCTCTTGCAAGAGCAGCCTTATTAGTTTTCCGCAATGAGCCATCTGGATTTGAGAGTGCCCAAGGCAATGGACCAAGCGGATGAGCCAGGACATCTTTAATGTGAAGTTCTCTACTTTGTGAAGCAATGATCATATGCCCAAAGAGATTTCTGTCAGCTTTCAAGACCACCTCTTTCTTCTGTGCTTGTTTTACTCTAGCACTTGTCTTGATGCTTGAGAATGTCTTCAGATTCTGTTTTCTCATTTTGTCATGGAACTTGGTTGCAGGTGACTCTTTCTCTAAACGTTCACTTCTGAACGTCTGATATGCCTGCTCTCCAGTCTGGTGAGCTTGCAGCAGATCACTGGCTATGTCTGGTGACACAGCCATTCCTGTGGAAAGACTAATGATATCAGACTGATCTGGACCTAGAGGGTTTACCCAGCTCCTCTCCATAAGTTCTACAAAGGCATTTACATCTGCCATATCCTTCTCTATCCTAGGCTTCTGTAAATCTTGATGACTGAAACACTCTTTAGACTCATTCCCTGTCATGTTCCTGAGTTGCCTCAGATACTGACTTCTGTTTTCTGAAGTGAGATAGTATCTGGTGACTGCTCCAGTTTTTAGGCTGAAACCCTTGGTTCCACCGGCAGTCTGGGTGTCCTTGTTTACAGTCTCCTCAATTGTCTGGTCCACCGGAATCTTTCCAAAGGGATTGTTCCTGCCCAGCTGGACAGAAAAAACACCCTCTATAAAATGTGCATAAACACCAGGATGATCCACCTCCAGGCAAGACATTTGAGCATAGTAGTATGTCAGATATCTGGCATAGTTTAGCTTATCATAAGCAAAACACCATGGAATGGTTGCTCTAATTGCTGCAAGATGCATCATCCACTTTCCCTCTCTTGATGCTCGAATAAGACTAAGCAAAATCTCAACCATGTCCACATAAGACATCCAGAAGGCAGACAGGGGACCATTGTTTTCTCTAAGGAAGCTGAGGAACTCATTGAATCGTGTCAGAATGCGTTGACATGAATCTTGCTCGAGGGTTCCCTCAAATGTTTTCTGAGAAATTTCTTCATACAGGTTTTCAACTGCTTGCAGAGTTGCTTCCAAGTGAATAAGATCTTCCTGATGATTCTGTTCTAACCATGGATGAAAACCTTTCCATGCTAGTCTCAGGAAAGCCTCATAGAGCAGCTTGTGGAGCCTTACTGCTCGATTATACCTCTGACCATCAATAACCCCTGAGATTGAGCCATCAGCTATCACTCCTGCCTCTACACAAAGGTCTCTTAGACCAGCATCTGCAAACCGTTTTCCAATTGTTGCCATGGAATTACAGGTGGTATGGAAGACCCCCATTCTAAGGATGATGTTCTTGAATAGCTCCTGGTGTTTCCAGGTAATTTCTGCAGCTTTGGCATATAATGCCTGGTCAAAAACAACAACAATGTTGTTGAGCTGCAGAGACTTCATGATGCTTATCGACTGGTGAAGTACCTCATGTACTGTTGATAACTGTGTAGCAGGAGCATTGATTGTGGGCAAATAGCCTATACTATCTTCTTGTACACTTGTATCGTTGTGGGTGAGGATGTTGAATCCAGTCCAGCTGCAAACATCTTTGTTGGAAAGACGAGCTATTAGCCACATGTGGTTTCTGTCTGCTGCATCATGTAGAAAGGGGGTATGATCAGTGTCAACCGTATGTATAACAGGAGGATTGGCATGCTCTCCTGCATTGTAAATGGGAAGTACCATATCTACTGCTTCAATGCTTCTCTTCTTGGTTTTGGGGATGCAAGGCAAAGCTCTGGTCTCAGCAGGATGATCAGCAATAGGCTTTGTTTGCACAGCAATTCCATTCACTCTATGTGATGTCCCTTCACCACTGATTGTCTCCTCTAGTCTGTCTATATTTTCCCACGCCAATGTTGTGAACAGACCAGGCTTGATGTTTTGTGGTAGTGGGATGGCATCTGCACTTGCCGCTTGCTTCTGAAGGCAAAGGGCTGTGTCAATTTCTTCTACCTGGGAATATGAAACACCATGGCTGAGTCTATTCAGTATCTTTATCAGTTCCACATTTCCAGTGAGTGACTTGACAGCAAAGGGCAACACAATATGTTTTGTAGGCTTGACTTTGCCGCAAGTAACAGCATAAACTAGATCTTGGCTGAATGAAGCTGTGAGCCTTTGCACCCTTTGGGATGGGTTATTACCTACTTTGGATGAACCTGTTAGGAGTGTCTGAAGAAACTCCACTAAAGATGTAGGAGTGCTATTCATCATCTCAAGATCTGACGCATGTGGTGGCCATGCTTGAGTAATATCTTGGTTCTGAATATCATCTCTGATCTTCAGTGCCACTTGCGATATGATGTCTTCGCAGATGCTTGATTTGTGCTCCTTCAGTTCATCTTTTAGTTTCTGGCAAACCTTTACAAGTTCATCCATTGTCAAATTGTCAGGGTATACCAACAGCTTTCCTTTGTCATTTGGTATGATGTGTAAAGATTCACCAAATTCAGCTTCAACCTTGCGACGTAGGTGTTTCTTTGTAGAAGGTGCCACTTGTGTTACACCACATTCAGCCATTTCTGTCACCAGTTTAGAGGTCAGGTCTGTGAATGGTACCACTGTAGGATGTTCAATCAGTCCTTCCCTAATGTATGCAAAAACTTTGTAGAGCGCCATTCTTTCTGCTGCTTCATAATGACATTCTGCTTGGTCCAAGTTCATTTCACCTTTGTCTATGTCTGTATTTGGATCCTTTGTGTACACCCTGTAGCAGGATCTGTGATAATGACCTTCAGCTGCTACTAGTTCACGGTTGACTATGGCTAGCATTCTGTTGTCACCTTTCCTGACAGCTGCTCTCCTGATTGTATCATCAGCTCTCAACTCTTTGCATTTTGTCAGGCTCTCTTTTGTCCTTTGACCTTTCAAATACTTGCTACATTTGTCACAAAATATACATTTGGCTTCATACACCCTTGATGCCGGTGGACCTTGTCTAGTGGATTTTCTTAAGTCTTCTGTGAGAGATCTTTCTGCAGAACTTTCTTTTGCAAGGATGCTGTCAAGCAGTTTCTTCATAGTGAAGATGCTACGACATTTCCTGTGATACAATACTGATGGTATGCTACCTTCAGGTAGGTCTTTAGCAAGATCAAGGATGGGGCTGTAGCCTCTTATTTTAGCTGCTCTGAGTAGTGTGTTCCATGAATCTATATTCATAGGTGCCACAAGGTTAGAGTCATCATCCAAACAGTGTATTAAACACTCTGGCTGTGTAACACTTGCACTTTGTTCTGCCATACTTCTCTATTTTGTGATGTACATTGAAAATAACAGAAATACCGGTATATCAAGAACAAGGAACATTTAAATATGAGGTGTTAAAAATAGCATCAGGACTAGCCGTTTCCAATGATGCTATGTGTTAGTCTGTGCAACAAAGTATTGTGAAGTAATCTGGTGAAATTTCGAAATCACATGAAATTTCAGCCGTCTTGCACTACTTCCATCTCTGCATCTCCACACACTCAATCTTTTTTTAATTATTCACGAAGTTATTATTGTATAAAACAGGTATCAAATGAAAGAGTGGATCTTCTGCTTCACAGTGACACTAGTACCTTGCTTATAGAACAAAGATGGTCGGAGTAATCTTGATTTGAAAATGCATCAAATTAAACAAAGTTGCAATCATCGGTCATTTCTTTACTCATTTTCACACAGCTGAGTCATAGCTGAATAAGTCGCAAAGTGCTTGTGGCCTCCAAGGGTAACACATATCAAAATAAACAGCAGGATTCACCTTTTCAGATGATGCTAGTGGCTTATCAGTACAACAAATTATGGTGGAGTAATCTGGTTTTGAAACTAGCACCAGTCGTTGTTGTTGTTACATAATATACTATTTCATATACAGTTAATACATATTTTTTCAAATTGCTAGGTCATGGATTGTCCCACCATCATGGTTCTGATATCACTAGATTACAGACAGTCTTGTCTATCCTTATCTGAAAAGATATCCCCCCCCCCTAACATCAATATCGTTTGAGATAGATAAACAAATATAACAATTTAATAGATGCAAAAAATTGTTTTCTTTGATGTGAAGACTAATATAAAATGTATACAACAAATATCGTGTCAAATTATGGCAGATCTGGATAGCCCTGAGTGTCCTGAAAAAATCAACATATAGCATGTATGGCTACCTCTTACAATAGACTTCATACAAACCTACTGTGCAGATACTGTAGGACTATAATGGCAAAAATAATGATTGTCCCAAAAGATTAGTAAAGCTACTCATTTGAAATGGTTACCATGTTTCAAAGTACTTATATGGACTCTACAAACAAACTGGTACCAATGAGATTTTGCCACCTTAGGTGGTACCAAATTCTGGCTTGGCCCATGGACTAAATCAGAAATTGAGTAGCGAGGCTCATGTCACGTCAGTAACCGGAATCGTGCATTGTGTAAACAGCAGCCGGTGAGAGAAAAGTAAGAAATGTCGAAAGATGGAAACCGTGTGATCTGGAGTGATGAGGAGGTTTGTCTTTGTTTTCTGGCTTTTGGTGCATCTCATGAGGCTTAAAACGGCTAATGACCTACGCGGCAACATTTAAAAAAAATGCAGAGTAAACAGGTTGCCTGTTGTTCGTCCAATCAGTGACAGTGATACTGCTAATATGCAAATAAGAACATTAACCTGGGGTTTAGGAATGTACAGTGTGAAACGTCTGTTAATGAATGCCCAGGATTAAAACATCTCAAGGGCCCCAAAATCGTCTCAGACCCCAGAGGGTTAAGGGAAAGAGTAAGGTTTTTGGCCTTGCCATCCCCTTTTTGAACTTTTGCCATCTGGCGGGCGCTTCAGAGCCACAAATGCCAGGACAGCCAGGCACAAGAAGAGATTCTTCCCCCAGGCAATCTACCCTATGAACAGGTAAATGTTCCCCCTTTGTGCAATAAAGATATGTGCAATGACTTTATATTTATTTGTTACCACCTACATATTAGTACATCCCTGCATTTCACTTTATTCTATTCCTATTCTATCATCTATAGCACAACTGTACATTTTTCTATTTATTTTTTTCTATTTTTGTCTATTTATATTTACATATGTGTGTATTTTTATTCTCATCTTATTTTTATTATCTGTGTGTTGTTGTCTCTGTGTACTGAAAGAGATGGATTTAGAGATGAATATAGGACCTCCTACTGACATACAGTAATCAGCTTCATTTTCGGGAAGGTGCTATGATGGGAATACATGTCATCAATGCATCTAACCACATCAGAAAATCCTAAAGGAAATTCTAATTATTAGGTTACTTCCAGAGGTCATAAGGAATGAATGTACCCACACTGCAAAAAAAAAAAAAGCAAAACTAAACTTTTCTTTCTTAGTATTTTGCTTTGTATCCAAATTAGTTATTTCTAGTCCAAATATCTAAAGACTGTTAAATCAAGATGCATTTTCTACATATGAAAAATTACATAATGTATTTAGTCCGGTTTCCTAAAAGACAAACAAAAATAGAATCCATATAGATTCTGTCGACCACTGAGAAAACGTAGCTCACTTCCATCATGGGTCGGGTAGAAGTTAAATGAGTTTCCATTTGGCTGCCCCACTTTTAAAGAGCGGCCTTGACTAGTGACAAACATAAGCTCAGACGTAGCCACTGTATTCTGTATGCAGGTCGATCAAAGTGCTCCTGTACCTCTCAATGCAAGACTGTGTTATTGGTGTGGTTAGTCCAGTCAGTGAAGGAAAATGAGAGAAATCTCCACTGGATATCTGTCTGGAGAACAGTACAAGTTTGGCCTTGAATGCTTTCACGTTGCTGTAAGTTTGTGCACAAAAAATGTCCTTTCCCTGAAGTCTCAAATTGAGATCGTTCAGATGCCTCAGTGTGTCGACACCAAACGCAAGGTCGGCCAGACAGTCAGTATCTTGTAATTCAGGGAAGTCATCAGTTTTGCCAACCGTATTGAGAAATGTTGCTATCTCACCTTTTAGTTCCCAGACATAGTGAAACACATTGCCGAGACTTTGCCAGCGCACATTTGAATGGTACAAGAGGTCATGGTGCTCTGCCTCCATTCATTAAACAGCTGAATGAGCTGCCGGTGGTTCAGTGCTCTTGTCCGTATAAAGTTGACAAGCTTCACAACCACTTTGACAACATTTTCTAGCTTCAACTCACTTTTACACAAGGCTTCCTGCTGTATGATGCAGTGAAGAAATATCAGTTCTTCTGAGTTTGGGCTTTCATCTTTTACTTTACAGAAGCTACAGTAGAGTCCTTACTAGAACCAGGAAGTATGACCACATTAGCCAGGTTCTGTCAACACTGCTCTGGCTCCCTATTAAACATCGTATAGATTTTAAAATCTTGTTAATTACTTATAAAGCCCTGAATGGTTTAGCTCCTCAGTACTTGAGTGAGCTCTTATCGCATTAGTCCTTCATGTCCGCTGCATTCTCAAAACTCTGGCCTTTTGATAATACCTAGACCAGGGATGTCAAACTCAGTTCCTGGAGGGCCGCAGCCCTGCAGAGTTTTGTTCCAACCCTGCTCCAACACGCATACCATTTAGTTGATTAGTTGGATCAGGTGTGTTTAATTACACTGTATAAAACAGCTGTAAAAATACAGGAATTTTCCTACAGTAATGTACCGTTCTTCATAAATGCAGTTGAATACAGTGAATGATGATACCTTTGCAGAACAAATATATATTATTATTAATCGCAAACTACTGTTTAATTTTTACGGTATAAAACAGTATTTTTTTAAGTCTAGTAATGTGTGCGACACTGAGACCGCTCATAACTCCTCAGAGCAAAACAACGTCATGATTTTTTTTCCCCATCTGAGCAAAATAACAATGGATCAACTGTATTCAGAAGTAAAAGTGTAAAGAGCTAAGGAGGAAGAGTTCAACAAGATGATTTTTTCGCCCGACTGTGAGCTGCCAGCACCACCAAACTGAACGATATATTCCGGAGTTTTCCTCGTCGCCTACTTAAGGTAAATGCAATTGTATCACTGTCATTGTTACCCTGTGGTAGTATTTACAAAATTTTACAGTATATCTTATGTGAGTGTTTATAGAATAGAATAGAATAGAATAGAGGGACTGATACTCCGTGCTGATGTATGTTCTGTTTATTTTTATTTATTTATACTTGCTACGACTGGTCACACAATTTAATTCATAATTTGAATAGCTTTGTCTATGTTCTACAGATGTATGCCACTGCAGCAGATGTTGAGCCCTCCTTGCCACTCCATTGCTGATACTGCTGTGTAAGTGTCAGATAAGCAAGGCTCTCCCATGGATTTGGCATTGTTGTTTTAGCCATGCCAAGTTATGAAAAGTCCTGATCTGCAGCAGAATTTTTATCTGTATCAGTTGCTGGTGATGAAGCCACAATTGGAGGATAGATGAGCAGCATCGAAAACCATGTCATCTGTAAAGGTGTCTGCCAAAGCTTCATCACAGGGCTGGCTGCAATTTTCGACACTTACTACGTCTTCAACTTACAATACCAGGAGGAAGCCTCAAGGACACTGGAGTTTGTTCAAACTTAAATATTGTTTTGATATTGTGCCCCTCTTCCCAGCTCTGTTCAGAAATTGTTATTTACTATAAGCTGTGCTGTATATTAGTAGATCTCTCTTGTTCCTATATCAACTTTATAATTACAGTTGTTTAGTTTGATCATGAATTGACGTTTAAGCTGTGCATTCAGCTGGGTTTATGTGTTATCTCACTGCATGTTCTTGAATAGAGTATACTGCAATTCTCTCTCTTTAACGTCTACTGCAACCCTCTCTTTTTTTCTTTCAAACAAAGAAGCATCTCAAAACACAGCTTTAAAGGGGTCATCGGATGCCCATTTTACACAAGTTGATATGATTCTTTAGGGTCTTAATGAGAAGTCTATAACATACTTTGGTTAAAATTTCTCAATGGTAGTGTAAAAAACACCTTCTTTACCCTGTCAAAATCAGCTCTGTTTTCAGCACGCTGTTATAGTTCATGTTGCTTTAAATCCTAGTGAGCTCTGCTGACTCCGCCCCTCTCTTCCATGGATTGACAGGCAGACCATAGATATGGGTAGATTCCTTATTCGACCGCTCCAGATACGTTGATGTGTCAGCCATCTCGCATTCACCATAATAATCAATTAATATTCAAAGATATACAAGCATATAACTTGCTGTTGTAGATGCACACAACACAATCAATGCGCTCAAAGATTCGCAGACCGTTCCAAAAATGGCGGATGGCTTACGTATCATGACCCATAGAAACAGTCGATAATGAGGCATCTAGGTATATATATCTATGGAGCATACTAAACTTCAGCAGTGAAACTGGCTAACTAGCACATTATTAGGAAAGGCGATTTGCAAAGATTCATAAAAACCCTTATACTCACTTCTTCTGTAGATGAAGCTGGATCACGGATGATTCAGGTAAACACAGATGCATTTATGCAGATCGGGGATCGAAAAACACGAAAGTAACATTAATCCTCTGCGTCTTCAGCGGCTCAAATGTCGGGAGTAAATGACGACTGCTACATATTCATTATTACAACCAAACAAATAAACACTTCAATTGCTTAATCTGAGACATCTTGTCTTCCCCTGCACCAGAGTCGACACAATGGCGGACAGCTCACAGCTCACTCAGGGCGGGTCTAAGGTAAGACGGTCTTGTCAATCAACTATCGTGGGAGTGGTCTGTACAGAACTACGTCATTATGACAGGAATCTCAGAACAGCCTGATTTGAGAAAGGGGATTTTAAAATGGGGATTTAAAAAAAAAAAAAAACACAGGGTGGATTTTTATCATTATAGGATGGCTGTGTATACACACTTCCAACACACATTTATGTTCAAATAACTTGTAAAGTGAATTTTGCATCCAATGACCCCTTTAAGTAATGGGAAATTTCAGACTGAACATGTCACTGCTTATCTATACACATAGCTGGTGCAACAATGTTTGAGTGTCTAGTCTGTTTTCTCTGCATGCTGCAGTCAAATTTAACAGGAAGAGGAGAACTGTCAATAGCATGAACCATGCACCCCTCTCCCATTGATGTCCTTACAGCAATGCACAGATGTATTTTAGATGTATTCACTGGGTCCCATCATACAGGCACATGGATTCTCTTACCATTGCTAAGCTAATGACATACAGCTCTATCTCTCTTTTCAACCAGATGATCCAACGGTAGCTGCATGGATCTCAGGCTGCCTGGCGGACATCTCGGCATGGATGAAAGAACATCACCTACAGCTCAACCTGGCAAAGACTGAGCTTCTTGTCTTCCCTGCCACTCCAACTCTACAGCATGAGTTCACGATCCAGTTAGGTTCATCAACAATTATCTCATCAACTTCGGTCAGAAATCTTGGGGTAATCTTTGATGACCAGCTGACCTTCAAAGAGCACATTGCAAAGACTGCTCGATCTTGCAGGTTTGCACTACACAACATCAGAAAGATCAGGCCCTTTCTGACAGAGCATGCTGCGCAACTTCTTGTCCAGGCCCTTGTCATTTCTAGGCTGGACTACTGCAATACTCTTCTGGCTGTACTTCCATCAAACACAATCAAACCTCTACAAATGATTCAGAATGCTGCGGCACGACTGGTCTTCAACGAGCCCAAAAGAGCCCATGTTACACCTCTCTTTATCTCCTTGCACTGGCTACCAGTTGCAGCTCGCATCAAGTTCAAGACACTGATGCTTGCATATAGAACAACCACAGGCTCAGCACCCGCCTACTTGCACTCACTATTTAGAATCTACACCCCCTCCAGAAGTCTGAGATCTGCTAGTGAGCAACGCCTCGTGGTACCATCACAGAGAGGCTCAAAATCACTCTCTAGAACATTCTCGTTCACCATTCCTGGCTGGTGGAATGATCTTCCCACCCCTATCCGAAGTGCTGGATCCCTGTCAATCTTCAAGCAACAACTGAAAACTCATCTCTTTCAACACTACTTGACTTCATCCTAAACTTTAAAAAAAAAAAAAAACTTCCTCTTTCTCTTTATTTATTCCTTCCCTTGCTAGCTTGTACTTACAGGTGCATCTCAATAAATTAGAATGTCATGGAAAAGTTCATTTATTTCAGTAATTCAACTCAAATTGTTAAACTCGTGTATTAAATAAATTCAATGCACACAGACTGAAGTAGTTTAAGTCTTTGGTTCTTTTAATTGTGATTGATTTTGGCTGACATTTAACAAAAATCCACCAATTCACTATCTCAACAAATTGGAATACTTCATAAGATCAATAATAATAATAATAAAAAAATAAAAAAAAGACATTTTTAGTGAATTGTTGGCCTTCTGGAAAGTATGTTCATTTACTGAAAAACAAGTGCACTTCCATAATGTACAAATTTACATTTCGCGCTATTTTCGTGCACTAATTTTGTACTTAATATACTAAAAATGATCCTTTAGTACTTCTTTAGTACAACTTAAGATCATCTAAGTGTACTCAACTGTGCTATTTTGAGACACCATGAATATGAACTAAAATGCACTTTTAACATACTATCTTTGTATTTAAAAAATTTATTTAGTTACCACTTGTAGTACACTTGAACCCATCTTTCATACACTAGTACTCACTTAGTGTTGTGTTCTGCAACTATAGTAGATGTTCATGTGAAGTCACAGCATTCTGTTCTACAACCAGATGTTCATGTAAAGTCAATGCAGTGTTCTGCAAATCAGTGTTCATGTGAAATCACAGCACTTTGTTCTGCAACTACATTTTCTGTAAACTTTCTGCATTCTGTTCTGTAACCACATCTTCATGTGAAGTCGGAGCATTGTGTTCTGTTCAATTGCAATGGTGCAGTGGAAACAATGCATTTTATATATTATTGGCTTCAATAAAAGTTTTGAAGCCATCTTTTGTCAGAGCCATTTGTGTTCAAGTAATTTTCTGTGGTTTTAATTTTAGAATGTAAATTTTAAATTATAAATAACATAATCTCATTCTACAGCATTTTACAGTAATAAAGTTTATGAGATTACAGTAGGAATACTAAAACGGTATAATGGCAACCAAACACCTACAGTATTATACTGTACATCTTATATTTTCTACAGCACAATACTGTATTTTTAGGGTAATAAACTGTTCCATATTACAGTAGGTGTACTGTAAAATCACAGCATTATGCAGGCAAATCTAGTTGACAGTACTTTTTACAGTGTAGGGTTGGAACTAAACTCTGCAGGGCTGTGGCCCTCCAGGAACTGAGTTTGACACCCCTGACCTAGAATATCAAAATCAACTGCGGGCAGCAAATCCTTTTCCTATTTAGCACCCAAACTCTGGAACAATCTACCTAACACTGTTCGGGAGGCAGACACATTCTGTCAGTTTAAATCTAGATTAAAGACCCATCTCTTCTAACCTGGTGTACATATAACACACTAATACGCTTCTTATTTTCAAATCCATTAAAAGATGGTTAGGCTGCATTAATTGGGTCAAACGGAACCGGGAACACTTCCCATAAGACCCGGTGAACTTGTTACATCGTAAGAAGAATGGCATCTACGCTAATATTAATTTGTTTCTTTCTTATTCAGAGATCACCGTAGCCACCTGATCCAGTCCATATCCAGATCAGATGATCACTGCAGTCACCCAGATCCAGTCCGTTTCCAGATCAGATGGTGAATTAGCACCTAGAGATGACCTCTACAGCCCTGAACGCCAGTGGAGATCAGTACACCTAGATGAGCCCTAGAGACAGATCCCTAGTGAAGACCGCGTCACCTAGACGGCCATCGGGACAAGACCATGAGAACCAGATGAGTCCTCTACACCAGTGGTTCCCGACCTTTTTTTCAGGAGACCCCTTTTTTAACACTGACAAATTTTAAGGTGTGTGCTCCTGGTTGAATTAAAGCCCTTATTTAATTGTTTTAATGTGGCTATTTAATGTGAACTCTGGGCCTGCATATCTAGGGCTAGAGATTGGATATTAGGCATGATTTTTGTGACAGCCAGATGAAAGTCATTGTGCACTTCCAGCTTGTTGCGTGCTTTCATTTTGATAGTTACCAGAGAACTAAAAGCAGTCTCGGACAGGTATGTTGTGGGAAATGGCAGGATGAGTCTGGTTGTAGCATGGTGCACAAGCTTGGGTGTGACGTTGGGTCCTTTCACCAGCCAGAACCGTTTGCATCTGTGTTTGGTAAATAATCTCCTCAGAAGAGAATTAGACTTGACATCCAAGAGCTCGTCTTCTGCTTCTAAACACTCCACGTCCTCCTCATGTGCGGTGAATGTATCCATTACCCATGCGCATTTGCCGACATGTTCATCAACATCCGAAAATCGTGATTTCATCTCTTCCTGTAGCTGTTTCATGTGAAGTGTGAGCTCTTTGCTCAAGGATTCAGGTAAATTTCGCCCCGGTCTGTTTAAGAAGTGATGGAAAATGGTGTAGGTCTTGTTTTATCAGCTTATTCTTCCTGAAGTCCTCTTTATGCACAAATGAGGCAATAATTTCCTTGCATTCCAGCACATTTGCATCCGTGCTCTGCATGCACTTGCTTGTTTCATTATAGAGGCTGAAAACATCCGTCAGGTATAATGTTCTGATAAGAAATTTATCTGTCATTTCGTCAAACAGTTTCTGGTTGTTCAGTTTCAATAATTCCTTTATTTTTTCTTTCATTTCAATAAAACGAACCAACACTTAGCCTCTTGATAGCTAGCGCACTTCGGTATGAAGGAGGAGTGTCTGATGCACCTCATCTTCATACAGCTCTGCAAAGATTCTGCTTCATCTGCCACAGTAGAGATTTCGTCAAGTTGGATAGAAAATGGGTGCATCTTTAACTTTTCAACCAACATGTTCTCAACATCATTCGCCATTGTCGAATCTGTCCTTTATTGTATTATTGGACATAGGTACAGTTTTTAGTTTTGAAGCCACCTGTGCCCCGCACATTATTTCTGCCATTTTTACACATGCGGGTTTGAGCAGAGTTTTCCCGATGGTGTGTGGCTTTTTTGATTGGGCAATTAGGAGAGCGCACTCATTTCCAGCTCTAGTAAAAGCATCTCTGATGACAGTATCGCTGTCGCCTCTGGCTTGCTTAGTTGGGGACACTTCATTTCCAGCAATATCATCGACTAAACTGCACAGATACTATTTAAACTGAACTGAGCAAGACGATGACAATAATTCAATAATGAAATGCCTTTAACTGAAAATTGAGTGTTTAATCTTGTCATATTACATTATTGACACACTATTTTCCTATTTGATACTGTACTTTAAAGTTGCTTTGACACAATCTGTATTGTTAAAAGTTCTATATAAATAAAGGTGACTTCACTTGACTTTGTCTTGTAGTCTTTTTAGCAGTCCTGTGTTTTTACCAGTTAGATTTGGCAATCCATCTGTTGTGATGCTTGTCAGCTTTCTCCATGGCAGGTTATTTTATTCCAGGCAGACAGACACTGTCCTACAAATACACACCCTTGGTCGTTCCCATCATTGATTCCATCCCGAGGAGTTCTTCTGTTATTTCAAAATTTTAGTTTATTCCTCTGACAAAAATCAAAAGTTGAGCAGCGTCTGTGATGTCAGTACTTTCATCAGTGCGATAGAAAAAAGACTGGCATGCAGGCGTGAATTTGCAGAAGGCGAACAATCATTTCGCTCTGTGTGAAAGCAAGGCTCAGAACCCCCAACTGCTCCCCGGGTGCCGCAGCATAAATGGCTTCCCACTGCTCCGGGTGTGTGTTCACTGCTGTGTGTGTGCACTTTGACTGGGTTAAATGCAGAGCACGAATTCTGAGTATGGGTCACCATACTTGGCCGTATGTCACTGTCACCTTCTGTCCGATATTGAACACACAACATTGAGTCCACTTTTTTTCGCCACACTCATTTTCCCTCATACCGAGTGCGTTCTAATTCTGCTGTAGGTGCTAACAAGTCAAGTCAAGTCAAGTCAAGTCAAGTTGAGCTTTATTGTCATTCCGCTACATGCGGGGGCATACAGTGGAACGAAATGTCGTGCCTCACAGGACCACGGTGCTACATAAATACAGGCATACAAAAATGGAGTAAGACAATATAAACCTATACACAACTATCCTACTGATAGATTTTGACTATAAATATAAATATACTATCTATAAAAAAAGTACCTATACAAACTAAAAAATACAAACTATACGAATGCTTCAGATAAGTACTGTACATGTGCAAGGAGAAACATTGAGTTCAAGCAGCTGGCTGGGGAACAGTGCAGGATGATTTGTAGTGCATGAGCATGTAAACATACATAATGCATTGTGTATAACTGTACTGCGTGCTATACTACCATCAATTGGAGTTCACTTGTATTGCATCAAATTAGAAATTCTGAACCAAAACCGTTACTCAAATGTAGTATTTTTAAAAACTCCCTCAGGGGCCAGGGTGTTCAGCCGGCCGGTGTTTGCCCTCCTCTGGTCTAATGTGTAGTCATGCATAGCTATGGCATATGAAAAACAAATTACATTTTGTTTGTTTTACTAAAAAACATAATTAATTATTGGTCAACATTTATCATTATTATTGCTCATAAGTGTTGGGGTGGGCTAGCAATGCATTATGAGGTAATCTTAATTTCTAAGTAGTAATACTTACATTTTTCGAGTGTAAAATCAACAGTCTTCGAGATCTTCGAGCAGCTGATCGACGTCTCCTTTGTGCAGATATTGCAAACATTGCAAACATGGAGGAAAACATACTAAGTAGGGTTGTCGAGTTACTGATGCTATGAGGTGTTTGTGCACCTGTCGCTCTTATTTTCTTTTTATTATTACTGCAGAACTTATAATTACATACAAGCTCAGGGAAAAATGGTAGTATCTTTAACAATGAATGATAATAATGGCAAAAAACAGAAAACATAACTATAATGGGTTTGCGTACATCATAGTATGAGATTATATCACAGAAAATAAGGCTTACATATCTTTGAATAATCATGATATTCATATAATCACAATGCATTAAAAAATTGCATTTGCTGTTATTTTTGTTATTTATAAGCCTTATGAATGAAACGAGAGAGAAATTCAACAAGAAAAAGAGGAGACAAAGGAGGAATAAAGGAGATTTAAACCAATTTTACGCGTGAATGAACAATTTTGCACATAAAATAAAGAAATTATTCAAAACTTCAGAATTATTTAGAAACATATTCAAGAGATAACGATTTTGGGTTTTCGTAATAAAAAATTATATCTTTAAGGATTAAAGTGGGTCATATTAATAGAGTTAAAAATCTAAAAACTTAAATCAACCCAAAATGTATTGGTTATGCTACAATCACAATAAATTAATCAACATCAAAATATTTACAGAGAGATATATTAAACCTGTTGCTCATATCTTTAAAGTTGTTGCTCTTGTTACATACTGCATATATAAAAATGGCAAAAATAAATTATAAAGGCGTGGCAAATGTTTTAATAAGTCAGTTTTATTGTGATCTTCATATTACATAAAACGTTTATCTGTTGTTTTAATTAAAATCAACTTCAGCACTTCAAGTTTAATAGTTAGCTTTAATAAAAATCAACCTCTGTGTAATAAAAGTGCGTGAAATTGAAATAAAAAATAACATAAAAAAAAAGAATTCAGGATAAAATCCATCATTCCAGTCTTCTCAGTGTTTAATTAATTAATCAATCAGTAAATTATTAACCAGAAATCATTTTAATAATGCTGACAGCTCAAAAAAGTTCCAAAATTTCATCCCTCATAAAAAGCTCAAGGAAAATCATGAATATGCTACTTTTTAACTGACCTTTTCCTCACATACACACATAATGTGTAGCCTGTGAGATATTTCTGACATTATGAAGTGGAATTGTAGTAGACAGCCCAATGAGCCCCAATGGATGTGAGGGAAAATCCATTCTGACGACCGCTGATGAAACGTAGTTCACTTCCATCGTGGGTCGGGTAGAAGTTAAATGAATTTCCATAAGGCTGCCCCACTTTAAAAGAGCGCCCCTCGTTAGTGACAAACATTAGCTCACTGATGTAACCAGAATAATACTTTCCAGAGATCTGAACAAAATGTTCATTGTCGAAGAGTGTCATCTCCTTTTCATTGCCATAAGAGTTAATGCCAACCAATTCTGTCCAGTTACTGTTATATCTCAACTGGATCCTAAACAGATACAGTATACGCCATTACTGTTAATTAATTCAGAGCTAAGTATCATACAACTAGACAATTACAAACAATACAGAATATAAAAACAGAAAATAGAATGTTAAATATGCTGTTTGAAATATAAAGAGTATAATTTCAAAATGGTTTTATGTGAGGTAACCAGTATAATAATTACGACAGATAAGGTTCTTTTGGACTTGATACTGGATAACATCTTCTTGTGTGACTAATATCTAGTGTTGTTTGGGGAAACCTACCCATTGATGTAGTTGTTGGAGTAGTATCCATAGTGGGGATATTCATAAACTCTGACTCCAGTGATGCGACCCTCGTGTGCAGTGGAAAATTCGGTTCCACTGCCGTCCCCAGCAGCAGGGGAGTATGAGTAAAAATCAGGTAAAGCTGAAAAGGTAATAGATTATCAGCTGTAAGTGATCAGCTGTTTTTTGGTTCCAGTTGGAACCTTGATTTTGACTGTTTCAGTTATACAGCTCAAAAATTCATTGTTATGCTACTTTTAATGCCTAATTTTAACAGTGCCTTAATAGTCTTTAATGCCTAATTCTAACAGTGTGGTACAAAATAACAGTAAGCACTTGAAGCATAATCAGCTAGTCAGTATTGATTTATTTATTGCACCGTATTTGTATTGAGCTGAACAGTTAGTAATACTCACGCATGGTCATGCTCATGCCACAAAGGGCAGAGAGTACCAGAAAATGATGCAGCATTTTGGATTGCTATCTGTCCACTGCTCTCTGAGAATCTAGATAGCAAATAGTAGATTGCTATTTTTAATACATCAAATAATGCTGAATTATATAATTTGTTTTTAAAAATAAACATACAGTATATCTACTTTTTACTGTATTCACAATTAAATAAATACATGTACAGATAATAATATATAAAAAAAAAAAAAATTTAATATTATGTATTCATGATGTAGAATATTATATTGTTAATTGTTACATGATGCCATTACCTAGTTGAGCCTGAGAGGGTGTTCTTTGAGTAGGATGGTTAAATCAAGCCTTCATTTATACTCTCTTTCTGGTCCAGCCTCTTCTTTTCAGTCATTTAGATGAGGATTAGATGAAATGCAAAATATGTAAAGTTGAATGACTTGAAATGGACTAACCACATTGATGTGTATGACAAGAAGGGTGGTGCATTCAAAATCCAATTGTCTTAAACAACTGCAGAAATTCACCTGCCTGTGACATGAGATTCAAGGTTTGTGTGTGAAGCTTGGAGGTCTATACACAACCTCCTATTTATATCAACACTTTCACTAAAACAAAACCAGTTATACAGCTTGTGAATGTAATTACTTGTCTCATGTGTCATGTTCTGATTGGTTGGTTCTTGTCACGTGTCCCTATTGTTTGATATACTGTAAGTAGCCCTTTTGTTGACCTTGTCTCTGTTCTAGCTTTGCATTGTGAAACCTGCTGTTGGTGAGTTGTTTTCTTGTCTTTGCCCTGCCCTGTCCTGCCATGCCAAGTCTTGTTTATGTTTTTGCCAAGCCAAGCCTTGTTCCTGTTGTTTTTGTTCACTTTTGGATTGTAATAAACTCAGTGGCGTACCATGGGGTTTCAGTCAGGGTCTTCAGTAAGCAACTGTAAACTTCATGCATCTTACACATCTCTGTTACAGCTAACGCAGCCATATGCATATAATGCGCATATTATGCCGCACACAGGCTCTCAACAGCAATGACAGCTGATCAACAATTTCAACAGTAGGCTAGATTAGGGTGGGTTAAATGCAGAGTAAATTTCCCTACATGGATCGGTAAAAGTAATCCACCAATATACACGGGTCACTATACACATTCACGTCACTCTAAAATGACGACACGCCCACAGCAGCAAAACTGTACAAATGTTGGACATCCACAGACCACACCACAGTATTATCATCGCACCACGCACACCTCGATAACTGTGCATGATGCTATACTGGTCAAATAATAAAGCACTCACTTGTCACTTGTAAATAAAGTCCATGCGTCTGTCAATCCATGTCCCTTTACTCGTATTAAAAAGTAAACACAGCCAACAAAATTAGCCACTCATAGTTGCAATCTTTGAAATGGCACATAAAACCTTTGCTGGCCTTTGTTCTCGAATCCAGTTTGGGTGTAGTAGGTCTTCTTTTCTCAGTTATTTATCTGTCTGCAAAAGAGCGCTTTGAAAAAGGTGTTTTTAGTAGATCGGCAACAAGATCTGGTGGAGGCGCTGGCGACTGCGGCTGTCATTTTCTTTTCATTGAATTTCACTTTCATACCTTGGAAATCCCCGACTAACCCTGGGGGTAGCACTGGGCACGTCACTAGACCCAGGGGAGTGCTGTCATTGAACGTCAAAATTTGATTGGCTGATGATTCTGTCACTAATGCTCGTTACAAATCAGATGTGACGTCTTTCAACAAAAGGGTAGTACTATCTGTAGTGCTGGCCGCAGACTTTTTCATGTAGTGTAGTGAATTTTGCTTTTGCCAACCTAAGGAGGCAAAATAGTGTAGTGATGAGTACTCACGTCACCAATAACGTTATAATTTTTGGATCATGTGTCACTTAAGGTGTGGTTATGAGTACATCACATAAGAAAGATTGGTGGGATATCTAACTTGTAGAACCTTTACTGCATTATCAACACAAGAGTGAAGACAATAGTGTAATAAAATAAATTTTATTAAAAAAAGACAGATGAGAGTAATCAACAACTACTAAATGAATACCATGAATGGAAAAAGGAATAAAGTGCATAAGATGCATAAAATGCAAGTGATTTATGTTGGATGTTGCTATGTCAGAGCTACGTTATCTGGAAAGATAAACTGTCACTATGAAACAAATAAGGTGAAGAACCTTATTATGTATCAAACAAATAACTGAATCATTTGTTATCAACTGACATCAGCTATATAACATCTAATGTAAATTAGAATTTCATATACTGGTAATACACCACAATGCCAAGGTCTCTGGAAGAGGTTTGGATAAGTGATGTTTACGTTCTCTGAGATCGAGTGAGCAGGCGGTGACTTCTTCCACTGGTTGTGCTGGTAACAGTGCCGGTTGAAAGGGAGCAGGAATCCGTTTCAACAGCCTTGAACACGAAGCGCTGTAGAATGCTGATCTCCTAGAGCACCAAAGGGTCCTAAAATCTGGAACACACAGATGTGGCTCTGGAGTAGGCACAGAAGGTCCTTGCCTGGAACACGCAAGCAAAAGTACCTTGAAGTGAAGGGTTGCTCTCCGGAGCTTAACCTTGTTGCAAATGTATGTGTGTCTTCTGCTTCTCTGGGCTAGAGACTCACAACTTGGTTGATCTGCTTTGTCTCTCTAGGATGGAGACTCAGGACGTGCTGCATCTGTTGTTGTTTCGCTGGACGAAGACTCTAAATGTAGAATATCTCTCTCCTCACAGGCCGGAGGGTCAGAACGTGGTCATATCTGTTGCTGCCTCACAAGCTGGAGACTCAGGACTTGGTATCTATTATTGCCTCTTCCCGCATGGGCCAGAGGCTCAGAACGTTGATGTTTCTTTCTCTCGGGATGGGAGACTCAGAACGAGTGTATCTGCTAGTGTCTCACCCTTGCAGGCCAGAGACGAATGTATATGTTAACGTCTTTTCCATTGCAGTACTCAGACTCAGAATGGGTGTGTCTGTTGCTGCCTTCCCTTGAAGCAGGCCGGAGACTCGGCGGGTTGATCTGCTATCGTCTCACCCATACAGGGCTTAGACTCAGAACAGTGTATCTGTTAACATCTTTTCCATTGCAGTACTCAGACTCAGAACAGAGGTGTTTCTGTTAGTGTCTCTCTGGACGTGCCGGAGACTCAGAACAAGGAGTGTCTTTTGGGAAGGTACCTTTATCTCTTTCCGATGCGGAAGAGATTGCAATCTGGTGCTTCCCCATTTCCAGGCTGTGATTGGCGGTTTCCATCAGAGTGGGGTACACGGTGTTGCCCACCCTTCTTTCCTCCTGTGGAACTTATTTTGCATAATTTAGAAAAGTGTCATTAACGTTTTACAAATGCATTATCCACTTACCAAACCACAACCGGAATACTTTTGACAATGTTACGAACGCATCAAGTCCAAACATGATGGGAAAATATTGAACTGGCATGCATGCATTCATTTGTCCATTAACAGCTGAGTTTGTGTAAGATGTTGCACTACACGTCACTGTCCCTAAGAATACTTATTTCTCAGAATAAATATAAGATATGTATGTTGTAGTTTGCATCAGTTTAAGGTTTGAGAACATAGTTATGAATGGATTTGGATTAGGGATGTGCCCGAAGCTTAATACATTATTCGGAAAGGCACGGATAATGGCTTCAAAACGAATAACGGATTTATCCGAATTACAGAAAAAATATTCGGCAGACACAATCACATGTTTGCTGGAACAGCAATACATTAGTGAGGTCTGCGGTTGTTAAGATTTGTGCAATAATAATGGCTAACCCTAATAAAACAAATTTCCGGTTTAAGCCACACCCACTTCCGGATATATCCGAATACAGATACAAATACTTTTGAGATACAGATACAAATAATGGCTCCACTGCACACCCCTAATTTGGATGGAACTTTGTGATCTTGCTTTGTTTCAGACTCAGTTTGTTTGATAACCAGTGGATAACCAGTGCTCTCTCCACCCTCAATACCACGACTGAGGTGGGGCGTCGAACCCCCAACTGCTCCCCGGGCGCCGCAGCATTGGCTGCCCACTGCTCCGGATGTGTGTGTGTTCACTACTCACTGCTGTGTGTGTGCACTTGGATGGGTTAAATGCAGTGCACAAATTCCGAGTATGGCTCACCATACTTAGCCACAAGTCACCTCCTTTCCTTTTCCTTTTCACCCACTGTTGCTGCATCCAGAGGTCCTAAGGAATTTTTATGGCGGTCACAGGCCAAAACCTTAGGAATCAATCTTTTGATGGGTAAAGGGCAGAAACTGCATTTTGACCAATGATAAGTCCTGTCTTTCACGGGCTTTGTACCAAAGGTCTTCTCTGAGAGGTGTCTGGCTGTTGTCCTTACATCCTTATCTGATGGCGTTGGACAGTTTGCTTATGTTAGTCCACCAAGATCCAATCAAAATGAAGCGAACCTTTGTCCACTATTGTGGTCAGAGAGGGGCCCCACCATAAACTGGGCACTGGAATGTGCTGTCCACTACAGTAGGATATTCCAGTTCAACCTCAACAAAACTAATCATAGGCAATTTTGTGGACATTACACAAATTAAAATGATACCTAAATAATCAATGAAACATTTTTCACACAATATTATTTTTTTATAGGGCCAGCAGAGAAGGCCTTGCTGACCCTGATGGCCCACCACTGAATAAACTGCACTTGGGTTCATCACAACTTGCCTCCAGTGGGACCCTTACAAAAATAAACCCAGCAGTTTCTCGTCTACTCTTAATGACGTGGTACACAAGGACATTTTTCACAATGGGTTAAATGAAACCATTCGTTCATGGCTTCCTGGGGGAAAGACCCTCTGGTCTCTGGAGAAATATATTGACTTTGCTTTGTTGCTAAGTGGTTCCTTGTTTACTGTGGGGGTTGTGAATGAGGAGCCCCACAATCTCACAGTACCCACCACACCAGAGCATTTTCACATTTTCATAGTGGAACACATTGTTCCACTCTCTGCCAATACTCCATGGCCTAGGCCTGCCATTGCTCCACAGTTCAGGTTTGCCTCAGCTCCATGGCCCAGATCCTCCAGTGCTCCAGGGTCCAGGTCCGCCACTGCTCCACAGTCCATGCCATGATCCAGGTCCTGTTCCCCTTCATGGGCCTGGCCCTCCATCCCTCCCCCTGTTCCACCTCTGCTCCACCACCCTCCTGGACTTTTTGGGTTTTGTTAGTGTTTTTTTCACTAGGGCATCAAGTGCCGCCCTTAGAGGGGGGATATGTAATGTGGGTTTTGTTTCATGTTCATTATTCATGTCTTTTATTTTGTAGTTTTGTCGTTGTCATGGTCCCTGTCTAGTCGTGTGATTTTTGCCATGAGGTCCTCTTGTTCATGTGTTATGTTCTGATTGGTTCCTTAGTTTCATGTGTAATGTTCTGATTGGTACTTGTCATGTGTCCCTATTGTTTTATATAAGTAGCCATCTTGTTGCCCTTGTCTCTGGTTTACCTTTGTATTGTGTAAGGGTCATTTCACAAAATCAGTGCCTTTTGCGTCCCTAAGAAATAATCAAACATACATTTAATGTAGCAACAAATAAATGTGCAATTTAAAAACATTACAATACTATGTAGGTCCTCTTCAGGAACTCGAGCTGCGTCCAAGAACGCTAGGGGAACGCCTCCAGCGTGACCGCGCTCTGATACAAATGTAATCTGTCCAAAGGATGGGCGAGACGTCACAGGCGGGTGACGTAACGGCCAGGAGGTATAAAAGCATGTGCGGTGGAACCGGCGTCAGCTTTTGTCATTCAGCAACCGCTACTCTGTGTGTGTCTGTCGATCTGTGTTGTGAGTCTTATTTAGTGTTGTTTGTCACTTGAAATAAGCTCCACAATGTCTAAAGTGCAGAGAAACTAGCAATTGGGCGAGAGCAGATCACATTACAGGCTGTGTTTTTCACTAACAGTCCGTGTGTGGTCTGCTTGAGTGCAGAGCACGCAGAGTCTGCCTGCTTTGTGAGCGTTTGTCGCTGCGTATGCTTACTCTCAGAGGGCTCTCTTTGAGGAGGGAGCTTTTTCACCTGTTTTCCTTGCGTTACCGGCCCGCTTTCGCCGAGGCGGAGCAGCGGCTGCGCTCGCGGGGATTGCAGATGGATCAGGTGGAGGGAATGAAGACGGGCGAGCCCCTATCTTCCTTCCCATCAGATCCAGCGCCCGCTCTCTGGGTTCGGAAGCCCCGCGGGTTCTTCCCCCCAGAGAGAGGGCTCGACGCTCCGCCTGTCTTGCTCCGAGGAGGTAGACTTGAAGGGTGTCGATGAGCTTTGTAAAATCGCAGTGTTTGCACGAGCATTGTTTGCACAAGCTTATTATGAACGAGGTTGTCATTATAGCAGTGTCCCTGCATAGGAACGGAGTTCGCGCTGTCAGCTCGAAAAAGAAAAAAAAGGGCTGATCATGCTTCTCCCCGCCGTATGATCTCGCGGTTCCGGTTCCGGAATGAGATCGCGGGGATCGCACATAGATCTGGCGGACGGGTTGGAGATGGGTTTGCCCTCTCTCCACCTGCAATCCCCAGATCTAGCGCTCTCGCTCGGGGCTGGAAGGCCGCGGTGTGGTTCTTCCCCCTTTGAGTGAGAGCTCACTGTTGCAGCGCGCGTTGCCGAGGCAAATCATGAATCCTTTTCATATCAGACCGTGTTTACTTGTCTGGTTGTTTTTCTCCATTTAATTTTGAGGAATTAAATGATCTATTTCATCTAACTAGGAGAAGTTAGATATGTATGTGTAAAAGGAGCCTAAGAAAACTTGGGATTTTCTCGAGTGAGAGCACAATGTTTTACTTCTCTTCCTCTGAGGAGGTTGATGTGGTCAGCAGGTAACCGTGTTCCAGCTCCTCATATAGGGAGCGTCACTTCTCGTACTCCCCAGTATGTTGGAGTCAGAGTGGCACTCCCGGGCCGAGGCCTTCTAGACCGTCACTCTCGCGGGATAGTCTTTGGCTAAAACATCCTGCTGCCTATGGCCCAGGACTTCTGAGGGCCGGCCCCTCTGGGGAAGAGCGGCATACACGGTGCCCGTCTCTCCTCAGTGCCCTCAGGAGATCGGTTTGCCAACCCTGCCACGTACGGTGTTCCAGGGCACAGCGATCTCCAGCGAGCACACATCTCAGTTTCTTCCGCCCGGAAACGTAGCGGAGCTGAGATGCTCGCCACCCCCTTCAGGGGTCTCTAGAGCAGCTAGTTTGGCCGTCTCCTGCCGGTGTGCCGTTCCAGGACACCGAGCTAGCCGCCCTGGTTATACCAGAGGCCAGTCTTGAGAGACTGGTTCCCTTAGTAGACTATTTAGCAGCGTGAAAACTACTGCCAAATGTGTCTCCATGGGACCTGCATACTGTAGAGAGAGGCTACAGAATCCAGTTTGGTTCTCCTCCGCCTCGTTTCAACGGGGTGAATCCCACTCTGGTGGGCCCCGAGCAGGTTCTGGTAATGGAACGAGAAGTAGAGTACTCTCTTGAGGAAGGAGGCCATCGAGGTGGTCCCTCCTCTCGAAAGAGATTCCGGGTTCTACAGCCGGTACTTCATAGTTCCCAAGAAGGATGGAGGGTTGGCGTCCCATTTTAGATCTGCATCAGTTGAACCACTCAGTCAGCAGACTGAAGTTCAAGATGCTCAAACAGGTCGTGTCTCAGATCAGGTCCGAGGACGGGTTTGTCACGATTGATCTAAAAGACGCATACTTCCATATCTCCATCCTACCCACTCACAGGGAGTTCCTGAGGTTTGCTTTCGAGGGCGAAGCTCACCAATATCGGGTTCTTCCCTTTGGCCTAGCACTCACCCCGCACTTTTACAAAGTGTGTGGATGCCGCGTTAGCTCCGTTGCGGCTACAAGGCATCCGCATATCCATTTTGGTTGATTCTCGCTCAAGCAGAACGCCAAGAAGAGTGTGCTTTCTCCATTACAGAGAACCACTTATCTTGGTGTGGGATTCGACCACGATGCAGGCACGTGTGTCCCCTGCTCAGATCGAGTCGATGGCCAGGCTCAGGTGGACCTCTTCGCTACTCAGGTAAGTACACAGCGCATGTCCCCTCTGGTACTCTCTAAATTCATCCAGCTCCACTGGGGCTGGATGCCATGGTACAGACGTGGCCGAAGCTTCGTCTGTACGTTTTTCCCCGATCGTTCTGCTCCCGGGAGTTCTGGCGAGAGTGCGCTGGGACGAGGTCAGTCTACTTCTGTTAGCACCGTTCTGGCCGGGCCGAGTATGGTTCTCGGACCTGATTTCTCTCCTCGACGGCTCTCCATGGGAGATTCCCGTCAGGAGGGATCTCCTCTCACAAGCGGGGGTCTGTCACCCCCGCCCTTAGCTTTGGAAGTTGTAGGTGTGGCACCTGAGGGGGCACAGCCCATAGCTTCCGGTCTCCCAGCCGGGGTTGTTGAGACCTTCCTCCATCCAGAGCTCCCTCAACGAGGAAACTATACGCCTTGAAGTGGAACTTTTCACTTCTTGGTGTGGAGACCGCCAGCTCGACCCAGTCAACTGCCCGATTGGTACAGTTCTGGAGTTCATGCGGGCCTGTTCCTCTGCAGGGTTAACCCTCTCCACCCTGAGGGTTTACGTGGCGGCTATACCGGCCTACCGCGCCCTTCTCAGTGGCCTTTCAGTGGGTAGGCACCCCCTAGTACATGTTTCCTCCAGAGGCCGAGGCCAGAGAGCGTTTGCTATGTGGTGGATCAGGATGCTATTCCATAGCCTCGAGTCCTCTGATCTCCCCTCTTGGGGATCAAGACTCACTCTTCAGAAGTTGGCCTTCGGGACGCAGCCACCTGTGACCTTTTTTCTCTCGCCCTAGCTGTGCTCCATCCACACTAGGCAGGGATTTGTCAGTCTGGCGGCGTGGGGATCTCATTCCCCTAGCGTTCTTGGACGCAGCTCGAGTTCCTGAAGAGGAACGTCTTAGGTTACGTATGTAACCCCAGTTCCTCGAGGGAACGAGACGCTGCGTCTCGAAGCCATACTTCCAGCATCCCTACGAGCTGTTGCTTCATTCCTGAAGCTGACGCCGGTTCCACCGCACGTGCTTTTATGCCTCCTGGCCGTTACGTCACCCGCCCGTGACGTCTCGCCCATCCTTTGGACAGATTACATTTGTATCAGAGCGCGGTCACGCTGGAGGCGTTCCCCGAGCATTCTTGGACGCAGCGTCTCGTTCCCTCGAGGAAGTGGGGTTACATACGTAACCTAAGACGGTTTTCATCAACATTACATCAAAAAAGTAAATTAAGTATTATTTCAAATAATGTAACCCTCTGAGGTCTGAGGGTGTTTTGGGGCCCTGGGGATGTTTTGACATGCCCTGACATTTGTGTTGTTTTCAGTATCTTAAAAACAAATTAATGGCTAATAACACTGTAATCAGCATAAACTGTGCTACAATAATATCTGAGCAGAATGTATGTACACGATTGTGTTTTTGAGAAAGCAAAGTTTTATGTGTGGTTGGTGAAAAACAAAATTTTTTAAATCACTTTAGTAAGGCCATAAAACACATACAGAACATTTGTTCACAAGACTTTTGAGAACTGGATCTTGTAGCCTAGAGTTTTTGCTTCAAGCTGATATAAAAATCATCTTGTGTACTCGCTCACAGAAAACAATATATTGATTTAAATTTTCTAAGACACTTTTTGAGTAGAAAGGGTCTATGCGAGAGGGTGTGAACTATCCTGGATAATGTTGTGATTCACACCTGAGAAGACAAAGGCCCGCATAATGAGCTGCATAATGAGCCATTCAGTCAAGTGTGTGACTGAGAGGGAAGAGTTAAAAGAAAGAATGTGAAGACAAAATAAGTTTATATATTTTTTGTTTGTAGTTTATTTATAATATACTGTATTTAACATCACACAAAATAACTTGAGATGCACTTGCGAGTGCAGTTAAACAGTTTACAAAAGTCTAGACGTCGTGGGTGCAATATCCAAAACAGTGGCAAGAAACTTGAACGCAGGAAAACAGAACACAGACAAAGAAAGAGCAAACATGGTGACTATAATATATATATATATATATATATATATATATATATATATATATGTTGAAATATAAAAATGAACATCACATACCTGGCATTTCCAAAGTGTTTGTTTGTGTGTTCCCAAGAAAAAAAAAATTCCAGTCAGTCAGTACAATCAAGCGTATAGCGTTAGTTCTGGCAGGTCACGTGAGTCAAGCTTGCATCAGCTTACTCTCAGCTGTGATCACATCTACCTATAGGAATACGACACCTATCATGGCATCCCTACATAAGCGCTATTAGGTATTATTCAGCAGCTTTTGCTTGCTTGGGAGCAATTACCCTCCTCCATCCCCAACTCCTCCTTTCACACAGTCAGGACTTGACTTCTGATATTCCTGTTGAATCAGACTCCCTAATCTTGAGTAATGTGATACACTAAATGTAATTAAGTACATTAATGATGTGCTTGGTTCTGTTCTGTTAACCCGTGGGGGGGGTATTATTATTGCTGCTCTCCCTGCTCATTCATGATAGGCTGCATGGATGGGCAGGGAGTTTTTGCCCAGAACAGAACCGTACCGCCAAACCAAACTGTGTGCTAAGTGTCTATCATTTGACGATAGTGGTACTGACAGAACTGTATATAACTCTGTAATCTATATAAACCTACACATAGCAAATCTACTGAAAAAGTTGTCTTACTTATAAATGCACTTGACATATAACTTAAGACATATACTTGAATTTACACATGAAACATATAGTGGTACAGAAGAAACATTCAGGGCAAAACCGTGCAAAAACAGACATTCAGGGTAAAAAAAAAAACAGGAACAGTACACTCTATGTATAAGCTCCTTGCTCAAATAGTGCTAAAATGTCCAGGATTGAGGAAAGAAGGACACAGGTGAGCTTATACTACAGGTTAATTTACACATAAAATGTGGTGGTACAGAGGACACAATCAGGGCAAAACTGTGCAAAAAAGTGTAAACAGGAAGAGTGCAAGATAAAAAAGGGTGTAAGGTTTGTAGAAGCCCACTCTTACACACAATGTATAACCTACTCTCTCACATAGTACACAGAATTGAACAGCTATACATCTTTGTGCCACTCTAGGAAACACTTCCTTTTCAGCTGAACACACAAGTGAACATCACATGCCTGGTATTTCCAAGGAGTGTCCTGCCTCTTGCCATGCTTTGCTTAGCAAAGCACACAGACCAGCAGTGGCATCTGAGGCCTGCTCAGCTCCTGGAATTGGCACATGGTGAACACTGGTCTGTTTTGGTGGTATTTTCTATGACACACCACAGAGCTCTGCAATTAGTTCTTCCATAAACTCCTTGTGGCTCATGCATCATGGTGCCGTAAAGCTCTTTATGTACAATAAAAGCATTGGTGGCAGCAATGTCCAAGAAGTGCAGAAATAGCTTTCTGTACCACTTCAAGATTTTGTGCTGTGTACTGTAAGAGCTGATCAGACAGGTCAACGCCCCCCATGTGCTGGTTGTAGGCAGTCACAGGTGTAGGACATGGAAAACTCTATGTCCTCCATCCATTTTGTGATTTCACCCTCCTCTGCATAGTGTCTCCTGTATAAGCAGCACGGATGGTGGAACAGACAGACACCTCTCGTGTGTCCATCCATCTCACAGACACAAGATGGTCACCCTCTGTATATTATTGAGCTAATGCCTATATCATTAAGTGGCATGAGTTCTAATTAAACTATAGTATCTAGTAACGCATGTGTCGGTAACAGGGTGACAAAAATACCAAAAACATGAAGTAGAAAAATAGCCATAAAATAATAAATTACATAGCCTGAGATGGCACAATCTTGCCATTTTAAGGTGTCTTTTCATGGATATTTAAAAAAACAAAAAACTGAAGTTTATGGATTAAACATTTTATTTTTCAATTTTTCCAAGTGGAAAAGGCACCGATTTCATGGAATGACCCGTAACCTGTTGTTGGTGAGTTGTTTTTGTCTTTGCCCTGCCCTGCCATGTCATGCTAAGCCTTGATCCTTGTGTTTTTGTGCTACATTAACTACACTGTAGGTCACAGAAGCAGACTCAATTGATTAAAATACAATAATCAATATATAAAAATATAACAAAATACCTAACTACATAATACTATTATTGTTCGAAATTGCAACAAAAAAAAAAAATATATATATATAAACACTTGAACTGCAGGTTTCGTCTGGCCAGAGGAGAACTGGCCCCCCGACTGAGCCTGGTTTCTCCCAAGGTTTTTTTTTCTCCATTTTGTCACAGAGGGAGTTTTGGTTCCTTGCCGCTGTCGCCTCTGGCTTGCTCAGTTGGGGACACTTAATTTTCTAGTGATTATCGCCGATTTGATTGCACAGATACTATTTAAACTAAACTGAGCTAGACAATGACATCTCTAAATTTAATAATGAAATGCCTTTAACTGAAAATTGAGTGTTTAATCTTATCATTATACATTACTGACACTTTATCCTCCAATTCGATACTGTTAAGTGCTTTGACACAATCTGTATTGTTAAAAGTGCTATATAAATAAAAGGTGACTTGACTCAAACAGAGAATAAGATTAATAGCAGATGTTTATTTTGTATCAGCAGAGCAAAGTTGACTGAACACGGTGAGTAGATAAACCAGTAGACCAGTTGGAGTGCGATGAGAGGGGGATATGAGATCTTTGTCTTGACAGGAATACTAGGAACTTGTAACAGAACACACACCTCACACAGGCAGAGTAGCAGGTTTCTGGAATGGATCACTGGAGCAGACAGACTGGGGAATGCTGAGGAGACAATGCTGGAGAGAACACTAGAGGTAAGTACACAAGGAGGTAAATAACTGTGATATCATGAGCTGTCCACTTCGTATGAACGAGACCAGACAATGAGGTGCTGTGAGGTCTGTGCTTTCATGGCAGAGGTAATTAGTGTCCAAACGATGTGCAGGTGTGTGTGATCAGAATTCAGGTGAGGGAGTGCGCTGTGATTGGCTGGTGATAGAGCCCGGCCAATCTGTAACAGGTCAACAATTGTCTTAATTATATTCTTAATTAATTTTAGGAGAAACATCTGAGATGAAGTCTTCTGTGCAGTGAAATAACTGAGCAATAAAATTTAATTTAACTCGAATGAGTTTCCCCATCTGTTAAAAACCATGACTTCATCAATGCTCTCTGCATTTCTTTTCAGCATATCGATTCGAATGCTCTAAAATCACCTGAAGTTCACTTCTGAAACATTTGTTTCGGTAACACTTTATTTCGATAGTCCACTTTAGACATTACACTAACAGTAAGTAACTTTGCCACTACATGCCAACTATCAGTCATTAGAGTATTAGTAGACTATCTACTTAAAGTGCCCCTATCATGCCTTTTCGAATATTACCGTTCATACAATGTGTCATGTAGCTGTGTGTGAACATAAACTATCTGCAAAGTTGTGAAGCTGACAGTGCACAATAAATGAAGTTATTGTCTATCAAAAAACAGAGTCGGCTCGCAATCGCCTAAACGAGTCGTCAGGAATTAGAATCTTATTCTGTTACAGCTGTACGTCACAAAGAAAGTAATAAATTTGCATAATGTCTGCCCATGTTCTTGTGATCAACTTGCCTGTCCACAAACACAGTAAAATTTCTGTGTGATTAACACCATGTCGAGAAGACGCTGTATCCTATGCTGCGAGAGTAAATTAGTTTTTTCTCATCTTATAATTACCACAAACTTGACACTTACCACTGAGAAATGTCCTGCTCCTGCTGATCAGCCACTTCAACTGTTTCATCATCAGATTCCGGCTCAAATTGGTAAGGTACAATCGATATCATTTTTCCTATGTATTGACAAGTCTCCAGTCATTCCGTTATGGCAATGGGCGTTTCGTTTCCGACACGCGCTGTACACGGTAGACCAATCACAAAGGATTGTGCCATCTGACCAATCACAGCAGTGAAGGCTCACAGAAAGGAGGGCTTTAGAGAGAGTGATTCTTTTAACTGCTTCGCACGAGTCGTTTACGAATCATTTAGAAATTAGGTAAAGTTAAATAAATTTTTTTAGAAAACTAAAGTGTTTTTTGACCTTGAATGCATGTAAACCTGTTTTAGGAGACTCATAAAACAATATTAACAACCTTAAAAATGGCATAATAGGGGCACTTTAATATCTTCTAACACTTTATTTTGATGGGTCCACAACATACAACAAACTGACTATGAGAAACTTTGCAAGTATATGTCAACTTAATCTACTAACTCTAAACCTAACCTAACACTCTACTCTGAGAGTTAGTAGACATGTAGTTGCAAATCAATGAGAATTAGTTGACATGTATTTGCAAAGTTACTTGGTTAGTAGAATGTCTAAAGTGAACTATCAAAATAAAGTGTAATCTTTGTTTATTTTTTTTATTTTTTTTTTTTTATTTAAGTTTTTATTGGAAAGAGATACAATTCACAACATCTGTTTATGACATTTGTCACTTTTACAGCATTTCCAACTTATATTCCCGATTCACTGGAAAAAAACTGCTCAAAGTTCTTCATGACAAAAACATATCAATATATCTCTTTAAATTATCTTGCAAGTATAGCAAAAACTATTTACAAAAGAAAGGGGATATAGACACAATATTTGGTCCCACTTTATATTAGGTGGCCTTAACTACTGTGTACTTACATTTAAATTAATCATTTGGTACAATGCACTTATTGTGTACATACATGTTTTTACATTGTACTTATATTTTTAAAAATACCTATATGTAGTTACATCTGTAATTCCATTTATAATTACACTGTTGACCCATCCCTTACACCTTAACCCATCCTTAAACCTACCCATACCACCAAACCTGTCCCTAACCTTACCCATATCCCACCTCAATAGCAGTAAAAGTGTTTTGCAATACAATATGACCACAATAAGTACATTGTACTTATTTTTTGATGCAAGTACATAGTAGTTAAGGCCACCTAATATAAAGTGTGACCCAATATTTATATATAAAGACAAAACATAATGTTCTATGACAAAAACAACAACAACAACAAAACATTTGGTTCAATAGGAGTTATATACTCAATCCATTTGGACCAAAAGTCAACAAACATATATTTTTGGTTATTCATACAGAATGTAATTTTCTCCATAATAAAAATACTTTTTACAATGTCAATCCAGTCCTGTATTAGTGGCGGATTAGGTCTATACCAGCATCTAGTAATAGCTGTTTTACTTGAAGCAAGAATTATTCATTTATTTGTTTTTCCTTTCCCAGGAAACAATTGACACCTTGCCCATGTAAAGTACCTCAAAACTGAAATATCTAAAATCTTTTCTAATACATTATGTACAGGTGCATCTCAATAAATTAGAATGTCGTGGAAAAGTTCATTTATTTCAGTAATTCAACTCAAATTGTGAAATTGTGTATTAAATAAATTCAATGCACACAGACTGAAGTAGTTTAAGTCTTTGGTTCTTTTAATTGTGATGATTTTGGCTCACATTTAAAAAAACAAAAACAGCAATTCACTATCTCAACAAATTAGAATACTTCATAAGACCAATAAAAAAAAAAAACATTTTTAGTGAATTGTTGGCCTTCTGGAAAGTATGTTCATTTACTGTATATGTATTCAATACTTGATAGGGGCTCCTTTTGCTTTAATTACTGCCTCAATTCGGCGTGGCATGGAGGTGATCAGTTTGTGGCACTGCTGAGGTGGTATGGAAGCCCAGGTTGCTTTGACAGCAGCCTTCAGGTCATCTGCATTGTTGGGTCTGGTGTCTCTCATCTTCCTCTTGACAATACCCCATATATTCTCTATGGGGTTCAGGTCAGGCGAGTTTGCTGGCCAATCAAGCACAGTACCACCATGGTCATTGAACCAGCTTTTGGTACCTTTGGCAGTGTGGGCAGGTGCCAAGTCCTGCTGGAAAATGAAATCAGCATCTCCATAAAGCTTGTCAGCAGAAGGAAGCATGAAGTGCTCTAAAATTCCCTGGTAGATGGCTGTGTTGACTGTCAGATAATTCCCTATTCCAGATAGATTTAATAGAAAGATGATTTGTAATGCAATCAATAATTTTATTATATATTATGGAAACAGATGTCCGACCAGAAGATCCCGCAATTGCAATCCAATCCCGCATCGGATGAGAGGAAATGGGAGATGCCCAAGGAACTCCATACGCTTTGAGAGACTGATGTGTTGTTTTTGAAGAATAATGGGGTGTTTGTGTCACATCTCATCTTATTTTCTACATTATAGGGTTGTGTGTGTGTCATAAACCTGAGATGTATAATTACAACAGCAATTATAGTACAACAATAGTACAATTTATAATTACATCAGTATTTTACAAAGGGTAAGTAAGAAAACTAAAATATCATATTTTACTGTTATTTAACAATTTGCAGAACCTTACAGATTTCACGTGTAATAAGATAAGGGATCAGGCAGCTCTTGAGCAATATAATAGCTTAAGTAGCCAAATCAACAGAATAAGAATGAAGAAAAACAGACATGTCATTGTTTTTATCATCACAAGCAAACACATGCATTCAAGTGTGCATCGTGTTCTTTATGGTGGAAGTCAACCAGCAATGCCAAGAAAGGTGCATGGAAGTCTAGAAATACCAGTCAAGAACTGTGGAGAAGTGAAAGATTTCCTCATAACTGAGGAAATCTTTGTTCTTCATACCTAATAATATATTTACCTTAACACATTACATTTTTTAATGGTTTTAAGAGCTCAACTAGGCAAGATAGTAGCCCTCCAGCAGCAGGGTTGATCTATGTTACGCAGTGGTGGGCCGTCAGGGCCAGCATAGCCTTCTGTTACCCCTTTTTCACCAATGCAGTTTGAGTGCTGGTTCAGAGCCAGAGCCTAGTTTCAAATTGGTTCTTTGTCTCTCGACACCCAAAGCACCAGCTCCGAACCAGGAAAAGTGGTTCGTACGTAGCACCAAAACATTGCTGGGCTAGAAGTAAAAACCGCTTTTGTCAGGGGCAGGGTTACCGTGACAAACAAACTACTTTTGACCGCCATATTTGAAATAACAGCTAAACGCGAACACGTTGGATTCGCTGCGTTTGGATGCCGATTTAGGTTCTTAAAGCCATGAACATCAATAGCAATGCAACCTCCACCATTGTTAATGGTGTTTAAGCTTGTTCGGGATACATCGGCACTGGGCGGACTGGTCGGTGCGTGCCGGCAGCAGTGCGCCGCGGGAAAAACTGGAATGCAGACGGCTCTTTATCCTTTTGGATCATTCCCGCAGAGCCTGCGGATCGGTCCGCCCGGCACCAACGCATCCCAAATAAGCCCGTTGTGTTTGGTGCTGCCACGCTAGCATTACTAGGGGAAATGAGACGTATTCTGATGATGTATTCAGTGATGAAAGACCTGGCTCTGTGGTGGCTCTCTAGCCAGTGGAAAGGCAAACCGGTTCTTAAAGGGCTCGCCAGTCGAACCAACTCCGAACCAGCAATAGCACTGGCTCTGAACTAGCACCCGGTTCATGCAGGTGGTGTATTATGTGTATTAAATATTTCCAATATCCTCTTCATTTTGTGGTGGAGGCGAATATGCCACCGCCTTGTGGGGGAAATATTAAGCTCTTAACTAAGGAAGACTGAGTGAGTATCAGGATCTTAGTCCCCCACCCAATGCTTTAGGTCTCTGTTTAAACTCAAATGGATATCTGGACAATTTTCAATCTGGTTTCCGAGCGCATCACAGCACAGAGACAGCAGTCATTAACATAATAAATGATATTCGCTTTAATTCTGATTCTGGCAAAATATCAGTGCTGGTACTACTAGATCTTAGTGCTGCATTTGACACTGTCAATCATAACATACTTCTAGAGAGACTGGAAAACTGGGTCGGGCTTTCTGGGATGGTATTCGAATGGTTCAGGTCATACTTAGAAGGGAGAGGTTATTATGTAAGCATAGGAGAGCATAAGTCTAAATGGACGTCCATGATATGCGGAGTCCCACAAGGCTCAATTCTTGCACCGCTCTTGTTTAGCCTCTAAGTCAAATAATGAGAAAGAACCAAATTGCCTATCAAAGCTATGCTGATGATACCCAGATTTACCTAGGCTTATCTCCAAATGACTACAGCCCCATTGACTCCCTCTGCCAATGCATTGATGAAATTAACAGTTGGATGTGCCAGAACTTTCTTCAGTTAAGTAGTTGTTCAGCTGATTAAAAACTACCTTTGCAATAATCTTACCTATGAAAGGAAGGATTTGATATTGGTCTATAGTAGCTCAACACGGTTACTTGTGAAAGGAAGCATGATTTGCAAAAACAAATAAAGTGTGAAATTAGGAGGGCTAAAAATAAGTATAATGAGAAAGTAGAGGGGATCTTAGAGGAAATAGACTTGGTTCTGCCTGGGAGAGTATGCATACTATAACTGGATCTAAGAGTAAAAGTAATGTCCCTATAAAATTGGTTGGTTATCAATCCGATATACAGTTGGCACAGGAATTGAATACTTTTTATACTAGATTTGATGTGGAGGATTTTACTAGTGAAATGAATATGTTTAGGAATAAGACTATGTGTAATATGGAGTGTAATTTTTAATCAGCAGGATGTTATAAACGCTTTTAAAAAGAGCAAGGTGGGAAAATCCTCTGGACCAGATAAGATTGGGGGACATTTATTAAAGACCTGTGCGGATCAGCTAGGTCCTGTTTTTTATAATATATTCCAAAAGTCACTTTATCTTCAAAAAATTCCTAAGTTGTGGAAAGAAGCCATCGTTGTGCCTGTAAGGAAGATAAATTATCCTAAGACTCTAAATGATTTTAGACCTGTTGCTCTGACATCATTGGTGATGAAATGTTTTGAGAAATTTGTCAGGGATGAACTTTTATTAAAAACTCAAAGTCTTTTAGATCCATTGCAGTTTCCTAACCAGGCCTGAAGGGGAGTTGAGTATGCCTCATCCACCCTGTTAAATATGGTTATGAAACATTTGGAGGGAAGAAAAACCCATGTTAGATTGCTCTTTGTAGATTTTTCGTCCGCTTTTAATACTATTCAGCCCCATGTTTTAGTAAAGAAATTAATTTCAGAGTTTAAATTAGAGTTTAAGATAGTGGGGTGGCTATTAGATTTTTTAAGTGATAGAATACAGAGAGTAAGAGTAAACAGTACCTTATCAGATACTCTTATTACGTTCACAGGTTCTCCCCAAGGATGTGTTCTTTCACCCTTGCTCTACATTTTATATACTAATGATTTTGTGAGTAGACGCACAGACAGGTTCTTTTTAAAATTTGCTGATGATACTGTTATTGTTAGTTTGTTGACTGGGGATGAGAATTGTCATGGTCCAGTGGTGAATGATTTTATGACATGGTGCGACAGTGCCTTTTTGCAAGTAAAAATAAATAAGACCAAATATATGGTAATTGATTTTAGATCCAGTCCTTCATCTCCTCAACCAACTAGTGTAAATGGTCAAATGGTGGAATGGGCCAGTAGTTACAAGTACCTTGGGCTTATCATTGATGATAAATTACGTTTTGATACTCATGTTGAGGCAGTATGAAAAAAAGGCCAGCAACGGTTACACTGTCTTCGGAGACTCTCTACTTTTAATATCAGTAGGACTCTTATGACCATGTATTATAAATGTTATATTGAATCGGTGCTCTGCTTCTCTATATGTTGTTGGTATGGTAATGTAAATGTTACACACCGAAATTCATTGAATGGCATTGTCAACCAAGGTAGTAAGATAATAGGCATTAAGCAGACTGGGTTATCAGATAGCTTTGATCGGTTTGTCTTACAGAAATCTCAAGCTATTGTTGCAGATTGTACTCATCCACTGTTCCATGAATTTAAAATGCTTCCTTCTGGTAGATGTTATAGTATGCCTAAACTTAAAAGTAACCGATATAGATATTCTTTTATTCCTACTGCTGTTAGGCTTTTAAATTTGTAGGATGTCAGAATGTTGTGGTTGCTGTTTGTTTTGTTTGTGTGTTCTGTATGATATGTCAACAAACTTGATGCTGCACCAAAAATTGCCCTCTGGGCTTATAATAAACTTTGAACTTGAGTCCATGGCGGATCAGCGGACTCGGGAGGCCATGGCGGATCTGGGAACTCGGGAGGCCATGGCGGGTCTGGGGATTAGGGAGGCATTTCCGGAATTTCCCCGCGAACAGCGGGCTTGCCATACTCTCTGGCGGTGGGCTTCTCCTACTCTCTGATGGCGGGCTTTCTTTTACAACAGTATGACATGTGTATGGTAAACTAAATACTTCAATTATATAGTTTTTTCCTATATTTGCATACATGGTTCAGAATAATCTAGTAATGGTGAATGAATTTTTCCAACCAACATAAAATAATTCCTTTTGTTTAATTTAATTATTTAATCAACAAGTTCCATTATTATTTTTAAATGTCCTATAGCTTTTGATTCCAAATTTCTATTAACTTGGTCACCCAATCTTGCTCTCTTTCAACATTGCACTACACAAGTTATCTTTTAGTTAACTCAAACCCAAATCTCGGAAACTCTGTAATGGATTAACCTTCATACTGTCTCCCAGGGACAACAAGATACAAATTTTAGAAGTATTCAGATATTAGATATAAAGTTTTAAGCATGTGCAATATTTGTATCCTTCTATTAAGACATGTCATTATAATAATATAATAATATTTAATAATAAATGTATGTCTTATTTTAATTAATCTATTATTACTTCAATAATCGGCAAAGTCTATATCTTGAAATACTTTTTTTAAAACAACATTCATACAAGTCCCTTTATTATTTAGGGCTCATATACTCATCCTTTGTCCCTTTTTAGACAGGTCTCATACATTCATTCACTCTTCCCCAGTGTAACACCAGCTGCGCCCATCTCCGCGACCTAATCACACTCAAGTGACGGTCCAGGCAGAGTGTGCACCTTTTGTCCCACCATCACTCACACAGACACAGACACAGACATTGACACAGACTACACTACACTACACTCTTCCTGAGTGACCTGTCAGTTTTACTTGCTCTTTCACTGATACACTTCCTCAACATAGTAAAATAAACAGTACCAAGCAGGAATTTGCCTACCTGTGCAGACCTCTGTGTACTTTACTTCTCTCTCTTTTTTTCTTTCTTTTTTTTTCAAATCAACAGAGAGGTAGCCGTAGGACTTTGCGCGCTTCCTTATACTTTAAATGCATAATGTTTATTGTTATCCTTCAAGGCCCACTTAACAATAAACACAGACCATTGCATGCAATGTATATCTGCTTAACGTTTACGTCATCCATCAAGGCCCTCTTGACAGTAAACACAGATTTTTGCATGCACAATCTGCCCTCATTTACCGTTATCCGTCAAGGCCCTCTTAACAGCAAAACAGATCTGTGCATGCAATTATTTTTTTCTAGAATATAAACCCTTTTTTCTTTTTGTTCTTTAAATTTGGAAGAGCAATTTTTTAAGAGTCCTTACCACCAAGGGCTAACTGGCAAACAACACAAACTTCTTATATAAGCAAAAACTGCTTACCTATAGTGGCCACAGAATTTGTGCTGCCTGTCAAGCCAGCCCAACGTGGTCTTTCACCCTCTGCTCCTTTCCAATCCTGTTCGTGACGTCAATTTGTGGTGGCTTCCGCCTTTTCTATAAAGAATCACTCTTGAAGTCTTGGGGTTTTGATGCCAGAAGATAGGCTTTATTTATCAAAGACAATGAAGCCGAGATAACTCTGCAGAGTAATCTATGGAATCTGTGTCTGTATACTCTTTTTATACAGTTTTTCTCTAAGCGTGTTCAATACATTTCATACGTAGTTGTTTTACCTTTTTTGGCTGTGTCTCCAGCCTGCTGTTAGGAAGTAGACAGGGGGCCTCATCTTATGTTAAGGGAGATGAGGAGGCCTGATCATATATTTTGTTTAATGTCCAAATAGAGTGTGCAGCTTCACCATATACTGTAGTTTTGAAATGTCTGCACATTTCATTCTCATGCAGGCCTCTACACACAGGCAGAGACATGATTATATTAGGAGAATAACTTGATACATAAATGGTTATATTCACATTGATTATATTTGATTAATTTATATTTTGATTAATACAACTCTTCATCAAATCTGTGTGACCTCTGTGTAACATGACTAGAAGATGTGCCAATCTCCTTTCTGATATTATTGATCTTCTCAGAAAAGAAGGAAGCAAACTCATTGCATTTGCTGTTGGAGAGTATTTCACTGGGAATCTGACTTGGGGGTCTCTAAACAGTAGCAAAAAGTCAGTCTCTAAACAGTAGCAAAAAGATTGGGAGTGTTGTTTAATTTACTGTTTATAAGGTTTGAGAAGAAGGTCTGTCTAGCTGTGGCTAGTTCCACATTGAAAGCATCAAGGCTGTCTTTATAGATGCTATAGTGAATTTCGAGTTTCGTCTTCCACCACATCCGCTCAGCTTTTCTGCATTGTCTTTTCATACTCTGAACTGCTGTTGATTTTCTCCAAGATATTTTTTTTCTCTGCCAGTCTTTTGCTGACCTTTACCGGAACAATATCATCAATAACATTCTTAACTTTTGAGTTAAATAAATCCAGGAGAAGATCAACAGAGTCTGCAGAAATGCTTGGTGTTAAAGATATAGCCTTCATAAATATCACCCTAGTGTTCTCGTTAATGCATCTCCTTCTGACAGAGACAGATCTAGATTCAGTGGTAACAGAGATCAATATATTGTAGCATATTTGCTTTATGAGATGAACATAATTAATCATAACGGGTTATCAATTATATATCCATCTTCAGGAATTAGCTGTAGTATTAATAGTACAATGAAATGATTAGTTCGTCCGCAGTACGGACCCTTCTATTGACTCTAAGGAAAATTATTTCTCTGGCCACGACAAATAATTTCCTTACTGAAACATTGCTCCCCGAGCATGTAACAAGACCGGACATTAAAGTGACTTCGTTCTGAGAGCAGCAGACACAGACAACCAAGTGTGAATACATATGGATGTTTATTAAACTACACTACAGGGGAACATGCAACATCGAACTAGACACAGACATACACACATTAAACATGGACGCCAACGCAAGGAAGGCATGGAGAGAGAGAGAGAGAGAGAGAGAGAGAGCGCTCGCGCGCAAGACAGAGTATGGCAGGATTTACATATCAGCTAACTACAACCTGTTAAGAACCATCAGATAATCACATCACCTTAATTAAAAGGGGTCGAAGCCTAGAAGCGCATCTAGATAGTTAACAAGCGGTTACTTGCATGGGTTTTGTGGGTGCTGAGTAAAGCATCCTGGTGCATGTATAATGCGTAGATTCGTGGTGAATTCCATTAGGAGTGAAAGCTTCGTCATTCCAGCCATGGGTTGATTAGTCCGAAGTGAATCAACAAAGTTACTGAACTTAAAACTGCCAGAAGATCGGACTCCCCCCGGAAGGGGAGTCGTGAGGTTTCCAAGGTGATAAGTGTGTCTCCAGGGCACCAAAAGTAAAGAGAAGACCTGCCTTTTCGGTGTGGGAGAAGTTTTATCTGTTTTCCCTGTAATACCCATTTTGGTTAGTTTGACCAATAACAAGGCTCATGATTTCAGCGGGAAAGTGCTTCTTTGTCCCACTTGACACCTCATTTGCATGTTTTACGACTGATCTGGAGACTGGTGTAATTTTCCCCACAGTACAGTAAAAATAGTGTGATGCATTTCACGATCACATAGTGTACATCATTGTGTGAGGAATAACGAGCAGATCATTTTGATATCAAGAAAGAGACATCTAAAAGGTATTAAACCAGAGATACATTCATACACCTGAATATGACTGTTTAGAGCTTACTAATAAGAATAACGAGTGGTAACTAGGCTAATATAATAAGGAAACATACAAACAACACATGCATATACCAGATGCATTTGTAACTGATTAATTATGGTCTAAATAAAGAAAATGCCTCTATGTGTGTGTTATGTATCTTGTAATCGTGGGGGTAGTCCACAGGCCTGGTACCAAGGGTCATTTAGTTCTCTTGGAATGTGTTTGAAGTCCGATGGAGAGACAAGATAGTCGATCTGTTTAGCATCTTTTTGACAGTGGGGGGACAACCCTTGGCAATTAGCACCCATATAACGATAGAATGTGGGGCCATGCTGTGAATTATATGCAAATGTCAAAAGGCTAAAAGGGTCTCTTAAGACATAAAGTCCCAACGACCATCAAGGATCATAAGCAGATGTTACAATATCAAAGAAAATACAGAAGTGATCAGATAGTGCTACATCCTTAATAACAATGGATGAAATCTTTAGACCTCTACTGATGAGTAAATACACAATTGTCCACAATTGTGTGTGGGTCCATGCACATGCTGAATCAGGTCAAAAGTGTTTAAAACAGTTATAATTTATTTTGTAGTTTTGATTTGTGCATTATCTTTGTGAATATTAAAATCCCCTGCAATAGCAAAACACTCAAACTCTGAGGAAATCATTGATAACAGTTCTGTGAGTTCTTCAACAAAGTCTGGAGAGTATTTTTGGAGGCCTGTAAATAATGATAAACAGAATGTGTGGAGCAACTTTCAGCACAATACCTAGGCATTCAAAAGACAAATACTGGCCAAATGACACTTGCTTGCATTGATACACATCTTTAAATAGAGCAGCTACACCTCCACCTCTCCTAACAGTCCTGCAGACACTTGTAAAATTAAAGTTAGGAGGGGCTGTTTCATTGAGGACTGTTGCAATGCAGCTGTCTCCTAGCCATGTTTCATTTAGAAACAAAAAATCCAGGTTGTTTGTGGTTATTAAGTCATTGATCAGAAATGATTTACTTTTTAGTGAGCGAATGTTTAAAAATGCTAACTTGATGGAATTACATTTTGTCTCTACAGCAATCTTCGATTGATGCATTTTAGGCTGCAGATTAGATGGGTCAGCCATACGGCTTGAGAAGGCCTTAGACTTTCTATCACGTGATAAAACAGAGATAGAGAAAGCTACAGGCACACTGGGTTCCTGTTTGTTCTTTAAACATTTGTGTTAGTTGCTGCTAATATAGCGGGGACCCCACACACATCACTGAGAGTAGCTATCAGTTGTTTTTGGTGCACCTACAGCCGATGGAGGAGGGTTTAGGCCCTGGTGTTGAGGCAGCGGTCGGAGAGCTCTCACAGGAGGAGGGAGAGCTGGGTCTGCAGTCTTTGCGGGTTGTGGGGCCCGCCATTTTTTAGTTGATATCTGGGGTTTGCAGCGAAAGAGTGGGAGAGTTTGGTCCCAGCATACACCAGTTCCTCCATTTTCTGTGTGAGATAGTGTGTCTGGTGAGCGGGGCTCTGGCTCTGGTGTTTCCGGTGGCTGTGATATGTTGTCCTGGCTTCCCTGGCTGTTTTCCAGAAAGTCATCCTTGGGTGCTGAGTCTTGGAGCTGTTGTTGTACGTCACAGTCTGTCTGTGATGAGGTCTGTGGGCAGGGATCAGCCGGGATAGTTTCCAAGAGCAGTGATTGTTGTGGCTGCGTGGCGTTATCAATGTCCTTGTGGGATGTGTCAGATGTTCATCAGAATGTTCCGAAGTTCCTTGTTCACATCTATGTTCAATCACATTTGGGGATTCCTCACCCACATTAATCAATACTTCAAATTTGTTCTCAAGCTGTATAGGGGGTGGAAGAATACCAGTGTTTGCAAGCCTTCTCATAGCCGCATCTGGGGTAGAGGATACTACCGCAGCAATACGAGATAATCATGACAATCTGATGTCTCGAATGCCTTTGGGTCTCGCTCCCTGTTTTTGCCATCGATTAATCTGTCGATCAGCTTCAGCTTGTTCCTCTACACTTGGTATAAACTGTTGAGATTCACTAGATTCACAGGACTCACCAGCTGTATGCGGAGGGGGTCCGTGATGACGATCTTCTGTGTGTTCGACCTGTTTTGGATGTCCAGCAAGTAACTTTGTTTCAAGAACCACAATCCTTTGTAGAAGTCTGTGGTAGTTCATGCAGCAAGTAGATTCCACAAGGGCATTTTCTTTCCCATCTGTTCGAATGTCGGCAGCTATGTTTTCCCGTCTCTGGAATGTAAGCTGCTGGCAGTGGGAGGCAAAGAGTATTTCAGTCCCAAAAAGTCTTTAGTTTGGTATTTGTGCCAAAACTGTGTTGTTTGAGCACTGTGCTGATCTGCTGAAGTTAAAGTCTTAGAAAAATCTGAGAAAAGTACATTAACAGGAAGCAAAGCGCGGAGCTGTAAGCAAGAGTGTCCAAACAATAGCAAAGCCGGAAGCGAGTACTGGGACATGGAATAGTACATAAACAGGGTGCAAAGCGTGGAGCTGTAAGCAAGAGTGTCCGAACAATAGCAAAGCCGGAAGCGAGTACTGGGACATGGAATACACAGACAGACATGCATTCATGTTCCATAGTGTCAGCCAGCTACCAACAACAAAATGTTGTGTGGATGGAAAGACAAGTTGGCGTGGCAGGTCCTTTGTTTACAGGCTAAAGAATGAAGATCTGGTCCCACAGTAAGTCTGTAAAACTTTGGGGTATCACCCGGCGAATGACAGCCTGGTACTCTCTGTGATGGGGAAGGACGTAGAAAATGAGGTGAATCCAAGAGACCAAAGAGGAAGACATACACCGGCCAACAAGCTGGACATGCAGCCTGTGTATGACCATACTGAATCCTTCCATCCATCAGTGAGCCACTATTGAAGGGAGCATGCCCCACATCGTCGCTACCTCCCTAGCGACATTAACATCAAGCTCATGTATGCTGATTATTTGGAAAAAGGCAACAGCTGTTCCTATGAAAGCTACCGCAAAGTTGTAAAGCATAAGAACATCAGCTTTGCAAAGCTTGGAGAGGAGGAATGTGAGAAGTGCCTACTGCAGGATCAGCACTTGAAAAATGACCATGATGGAGACGGCCATGTTATGGACTGCTTGCAGTGCCAGAGGTGGCGTGGGCATAAAGAGTCTGCCATGCAGAGCAGGATGACCTACCAGGCTGATGCGGAGAAAGACTGGCCAGAGGAAATATTAGTAAAGAGTGTGGACCTTCAAAAAGTAATCATGTTGCCTCATATGCCTGACCTGAAAACATCAGTCTTTACAAAGCGCATTGTGGTATTCCATGAGACCTTTGCTTCTGTAGGCAAGAAGAAAAACAAATAAAACACCATCTCTGTGGTCTGGCATGAGGACACGGCTGGACGAAGTGCAGCAGAGATCACCTCGGCCTATGTGACTGCACTAGAAAAAGAAAGGGACATGCACCACTGCATCTTCTGGGTGGATAACTGTTCTGCCCATAACAAGAATCGGTGCCTGCTATCCTCCCTGGTCTGCCTTGGTGATACCACCTCCATGGAGAATATACTTTGAAAAGGGACACTCTTTCATGTGTGCTGGCAGTTTTCCCCATGGTGTCGAGCTGGAGATGAGAAATCGTCCTGGAGGAGAGGTGTATGACTTTGAGGATTTTGTGAGTGTTGTGTCAAGCTCAAACTCCAGGAAGGTGGAAGTGGTCGAAATGAAGAATGCTGATGTGCTGAATTGGAAGGATGGCCACTCCAGTGTTAAGACCAAGAAGGAACCAAATTTGAGCAAGATGTCAGTGATTCAGCTGCGACATGGCTCCAGGAGCCTGTTCTTCAAACTGAGCCATGCAGATGCTCACTTTATCGAGTTTGATTTTCTCCGGGCTAGGTTCGAGCTGAAGGTGCCCTCTGTCCTGAGACCACATGACTGGAGGATTGAAGAGGCAAAGAATAATGACATAATCAAAAAACTATGTCCTTTTATGCCCCCAAACAGTTGGGCTTTCTGGTGTTCACTGCCTGTGAGCAATGTTGTGGAGGATGAGGAGTAAGAACACCATGAAACAATATGAAAAGAACAGGATTACAAGTTCACTTGTACATGATTTGTTATATCTTTGCAATATTAATTAAAATGTTATGTTTACTCATTAGAAATATGCTTATCTTGTAGTTATTCATATAATTCATTGTCACCTATCTGCAGTCAACCTGTTAGTTTTACTGCACACCAATTAAAGATACTCTTTACCGCTAGGTATTGTGTCATGTCTAATGTATTAATAATGCCATCATAATGCAACCAAAGCACAGGATAGGAATAAGTAGATGGCTATAAGTAAGTGTCAGTCATCCAAAATAAATACCATGATCACTAGATTTTATACAGGTGTTATTATAATGATTTTGTAAATGGTGATCAGTAACTGAATATTGATATTGTGGAAGTTACTGCTTTTTGCCTTTGTGTGACTTCTCACTTTTTGCAGACAATACAAAGGCAGAGGACAGTAACTTCAAAATAAGGGTCAAAAGTAAAGTTTAAGCTCAAGATTTTTTATGTAGATAAATTTCAATACTAAAACATCTAATAGCCAAATTTCCAGTGTCCTACCTATAATTAATTTGGCTGAACAATTAAAAAACTTTAAAGTAGTTTTTCTCAGTTTTTTACACTCCAGCGAGTTAAGGTCTTTTGCCTTTGTAGGGCAGTATTCCTATGCTATTTTTGGCTTGTTTCACCAAGTGCAGTGTAAAATGCTCACATCAGATATGGGTCACTTTTAAAAGAAATGTAAGCACGTCGTCCAAAAAATTGGATATAGTCACAAAGTCGGAATTGGTCATCAAGACCTGCAGTGTAAATTCAGCCTAATGTTAACCAACAAAAGATGTTAAATAAATGTATACTTGTTAAGTAAACTTACTCTATCTGAAAAATTAGTTTAATTTGTATCTCTACCAAAAAATAAAAAATTATTCCGGTTTTTCCCAAATTCAGTCCTTGATTCAAATGTCTCATAAGCTTAATTGATTTGGTATAAAGAGAGAAGAATTAATGACTATTTTTGTTTGAAGACTACATATAAAATAGCTACCAAAATAAATGTTGGTAACTGCAGTTTGACTAAAAGTAATGACTAAAAGTTGACAAAAATGCAATGACTTTTCGTCGACTATAACTAGACTAAAACTATGAAAGACTCAAATGACTAAAATGTGACTAAGACTATTAAGCATTTTCGTCTCAAGGTAAAGACTAAGACTAAATCAAAAATGCCTGCCAAAATTAACACTGGTCTGTGCAGTGCCAGTTCAAATGGTTCAACTTGCCAAATGGTTCACCCAATTCGTTCAAAATGTGCATTAAGAAATGAAATGCGCTGTGTGTTGCTCGGAGACGAACTGAGTTCTGCTTTGTCTTTATATTTTCGTTGGCAAAATTGAGCAAAACAGACAACATTGTGTCTAAAATAACACAATATTGTGTGATATTGCTTAATTGCTATATGTAAATATGAGACAAAAACTCAAACGGGCATTTTTGCCCAATATCTTGAATTTTAGGGACATTCTAACTACATTCTCCAGGCTCCATCATGCAGTGAGTTGTTGCTCTTCCTCATTTTTGTCATCAATCAACTGTATGAAATGTCAGATGACCCACATAGGTCTGGGGCGGGGCAAGTGCGTTAAATGTGTTAATAATTTTAACGTGTTATTTTTCACCGTAATTAATTAATTCATCTAGTTTGGTTCTCCTCCGCCTCGCTTCAACGTGGTCGTTCCCACCCTGGTGGGCCCCCAGCAGGCTCTGGTCATGGAACAAAAGTAAACACTCTCTTGAGGAAGGAGGCCATTGAGGTGGTCCCTCCTCTTGACAGAGAGTCCGGGTTCTATGGCTGGCACTTCATCTTTCCAAAGAAGAATGCCAGGTTGCGTGCCATTTTAGATCTGCGTCAGTTGAACCACTCAGTCATGTAACTGAAATTCAGGATGCTCAAATCAAGTCAGAGGACTGGTTTGTCACGATCGATCTAAAAGACGCATACCTCCACATTTCCATCCTTCCTCAACACAGGAAGTTCCTGAGGTTTGCTTTCAGGGGCAAAGCTTCCCAATATCGGGTTCTTCTGTTCGGCCTTGCACTCTCACCCCGCACTTTCACCAAGTGTGTGGATGCTGCTCTGGCTCTGCTGCGACTCCAGGGCATCTGCATAATGAATTATATTAACGATTGTTTGATAGTAGCTCAATCGGAGCAGACGGCGGTTCGGCATCAAGATGTCGTTCTCGCCCACATGAAAGAGCTGGGTTTAAGACTGAAACGCCAAGAAAAGTGTGCTTTCTCCAATACAGAGGACCACTTATCTGGGCATGGTGTGGGATTCGACCACGATGCGGGCACATTTGTCTCCTGCTCGGATCGAGTTGATCCTCACAGCAATTGCGAGAGTGAGAGAAGGATGGTCACTCACTGTCAAGCAGTTTCACAAACTGCTGGGTCTGATGGCAGCTGCGTCCAACGTTGATACCTTTTGGCTTGCTCTACATGAGACCCCTACAGTGTTGGCTCAGGACCAAGGGGTTTTCCCCAAGGGGCAACCCACTTCGCATGATCAAGGTCACGCAGCGATGTTTTCGTGTCTTAGACATGTGGAGAAAGCCTTGGTTCTTTTCTCAGGGCCCGGTGTTGGAAACTCCTTGTTGTCCTTGTTGACAAAAAAGTTGTGCTGTAATTATGATAACAACCAAATTGTTTGGTGCACATGTTTACCAAGAAGAAAACAGAGTCAGAACTTATGTGAGACATATGATCTGTGAAGGAAACAAAGAAAGATCAGTGTGGTAAAAGCTGATGTTAACTTAGTGAAGGTATAGTAAACAAGTAACTTGTATCCTCTATTAATTGACTGGGATTTTTATAGAGAAGTTACACAAATTATATTTAAATAAATTGTACAGAAGATTTCATCAGGATATATATTTTAAGTAATGTGAACGTGAACTATTTGAAATCAATGTATTTAAATTGGAATTCACAAAGGCTCATTTTTGTAAAAGGCAATGAAAATATGATATACTGCAAAATTCAGTTTTCTGTAAACAATAGAATCAGGCACACAATTTAGGTATTTTGATTTAAGTTCTGATAGTTCATCTATAATTCATAAAATTATCCTTTAAAACTGAAAGTAACAACTAATGTTGGTAGCTGTGATATTTTTGTCAATCATGCCATATTTGTGAGCTCTAAAACATTCCATCTGAGGAGTGTCAGAAAACAGAAGAAACAACGACATATTTTTCAACCACTAACAAGGTCTGACAAGCACAAAGTGTACGAGCAGGTTTAGTCAACACACTAGTCTCTTCAACTATCAACCACATACCCGTCTACAGGTAATGGAAACATTAGATCTGTATTGATATATTTCTTTCTTTTTTGTAAATGCTATGAAATTTTTTCTTTGTTTGTTATTATCAATTGTCTACCTGCACAGTAATCATTTAGCAGCACTATGTTAAATTAGTTTGCTTAATTAACTGTAATTAATATAAATTTAGTCATATTCATCATATAATCATCGAAAGTGGTTTATTGTTCACAAAGTGCCACTGATTTGAATACAGCAAAAAGTGTTTGTATCAGTGACATCATGAAATTCACAAATCCAGAATAAATCTAATTCAATATAACAATCAAATACTTAATTTATTATGATTTCCTTAGAATCCTGGAGTAGGCGGAACAGCAGTTTTATTCCAAAATGTTGCAGTTTTTCCTGATTCTCTCTGCAGTTTATGCCATGGGCATGGCAGCGCGTGAGTATTACCACCCGTCTGTGATACAATTGTTCAGCTCAAACAAGTAAGAAAAAGTAAATAACTAAATACACAAAACCTATCTTGTTATTAAATAGATAAAGGTAACAACTCAGGCATAATTACAATAAACAGTCAGAAGTCAAGGTCCAAGATAAACAGATAGCCACAATGTAAACAAACACAGCTTACCTTCTAAATTTAGGCAACTTTAGCTCTGCCATTCATTTTCTGAAATAATCTTTGTTGTTGCTGAAATACATGTGAGACCATTTTAATAGCTATTATTCCTTCTTTCAGCTTTACCTGATCTTTTCTCTTACTCACCTGCTGTTGGGGACGGCAGTGGGACTGAATTTTCCACTGCCAGTGAGGGTCGTATCACTGGTATCAGAGTCTGGGAATACAATAACTACTGGGGCGGCTATATCTCTGGGTAAGTTTCCTCAAGCACTACTGGACAGACCGAATCATACAAATTTTCAAATAACCAAATAATAAATAACTAAAATAAATATATATATATATATATATATATATATATATATATATATATATATATATATATATATATATATATATATATATATATAATTATGGCTTTGAAAATCATGTTAGACAAGTATATTTAAAAACTTTGTCAAATAGATGTATGAAGATGGAATGATAAATAAAAAATGTATTGTCATTGACTGATTGATGCTACAAACTATTTCTCCCAGGAAAGCATTTGTGATTTAATTTATATTGTAGAAGTTGGAGTTGTACATGTCATTCTTTATGGCATATGCACTATTTGAACATTATTGACGTATTTGTTTAGGTTCCAGCTGAGGTACGAGAGTAACTGGACAGCAGCGGTTGGTGTAAATAGTGGCAATCTGATGGAAATGACACTCTATGACAAAGAAGTAATTATTCAGATCTCTGGAAAGTATTACTCTGGTTACGTCTATGAGGTTGTGTTTATCACTAATCAGGGGCGCTTATTTAAAGTGGGACAGTCTAGTGGGGCCTCATTTAACTTCTATCCAACCCAGAAAGGAAATGAGCTGCGTTTTCTCAGTGGACGACAGAATGGAAGTGGCATCACCTCTATTGGGGCTCACTGGGCCGCAATACGTACTGCACCTGGGAAACCCTGACATTAATTTTTATCTTCTCAAATTTTAATTTAATGTGACCTCACTACAGAGAAACAGAGAAAAATGTATCTTGTACTTGAATATCTTTGATCATTTGATTATGTTAAGGAGATGTTCTTATACCTAAGGCAGTTTGTCTCATTCAGTAAATTGTTAAAATAAAAAGTGTATTAAATAAAAATGTATGAATAAACAATATTTAATAACCCTCTGGTTGTGTTCAGATTCCTGTCACACTTGTGGTGCTCCCAGTCAAAAATGACCAGACTTCAAACAATTCCTTATAAATCTCTCATTATGCTATATTATCACCAAATATTGGATTCAATCTTTTTGTCAACTTGTTTTCTTTTATTTAGGACTGGTTTTGTGTTTCTATTTGCATTGAGAAAAACTACAAGCATTTAAAACCTTAAGTAAAAGTATTATCTTTCATACCGCAATGTACTTAACGTATAAAGAGATAAAAATAACGGTGTGTTTTTGCAGAAAAAAAACTTTTGGTCACACTTTATATTAGGTGGCCTTAACTACTATGTACTTACATCAAAAAATAAGTACAATGTACTTATTGTGTTCCTATTGTATTGCAAAACACTTTTGCTGCCATTGAGGTGGGATATGGATAAGGTTAGGGACAGGTTTGGTGGAACGGGTAGGTTTAAGGGTGGGTTAAGGTGTAAGGTATGGGTCAACAGTGTAATTATAAACGTAATTACAGAAATTAATTACAGATGTAATTACATATAGGTATTTTTTTAAATATAAGTACAATGTAAAAACATGTATGTACACAATAAGTGCAGTGTACCAAATTATTCATTTAAATGTAAGTACATAGTAGTTAAGGCCACCTAATATAAAGTGGGACCAAACTTTTTGTATATGATGGTCTTTCATTAATATTACTCCTCCACTACTGTTGTTACGGAGTGAACGAGACAAGAGGCGTGCTGATCCATCTGCAAAGCTTTATTTAAAGACATGGTCATAAAACAGGCAAGGGTCAGACAATGGCACAGAGGTACAGTATGTTGAGGGCAAGACAAAAGAGTAGTCCGGTTAACAGGCGTGGGTCAATAGACAGCGAACGTAATCCAAACGGGTAATCCAACAAACAGACAATAGTCCAGGTGAGGTACAAACAAAGTCCGAAACGGCAAGACAAAGGGTAATCCAAGGCAGTCAATGACTCCAGGACAGACAGAGATCAGACAAGATGAGGTAAACAGGCTAGGATCAAGACACGGGTTAAAGAGGCAACCCAGTCAGCAAACAAATTTGGCCCAGATTCGGCATGCATCTGGCACAGCTGGCATTCATCCGGCATTGGCATACAGCATGTGGGCCAAACATGGCCCGGGTTTGGCAGAGATGGTACCGGGTTTAAGACGGCACACAAGACATGGGCCAGATGTCAAAAGTAGTATTTGGCCCAGATGTCAAATATAGATATGTGGGCCACATAAGTATTGCCGATCTTGACCCACATTTAAAATCCATTTCAAATATTTTTGAGTAAAATGCCAATGTTTTCCCATACAGAAAGGTAATATATTCACATATATGTGAAACACTGTTAAATATATTTTTAAAATGCATAACATAAAGCTCATGTTGTGTGTTATTGTCACGAATCTGGTCTGCACTTCCGTTCACTCACCACCAGAGGTCACTCGCTCACCACATGGACTTTCACACCACACATCACAATGGACTCCATTTCCCATCATTCATTGCACTGATTGCACACACAGCTGTAGGCACTGATCACACAGCATCACTAATCACACATACTATTTAAACACTGGACTTTGTTTCCCTCCTGGCCGAGTATTGTATGCTTTTACCGCTCCCCTAGCCGTAGCTACTCTACAGAGCCCTTGTTAGTAATCCTAGTCTTGCATTACCTGTTCTCCTGAGTTTATTTCTACCCGTGTTTCCTGGATTAACCCTTTCTGTGCCATTCCGTGTTTCTGTTCAGTTCCTGTATTGTCCTGCATTTTTCACTCCCCTAGTGTTAGCTGCGATACGGAACTTTTGTTGTTTTCTAGTCTGTGTTCCCAGTATTTACCCCTGTCTCCCTGTTCGGACTCTGTTTATTCCCTTGCCTGGATTATAGCTCGTGTACCTGGATTATCTCTCTGCCTAGCCCCTTTGGATACTGTTCGCTGTCGACCGACCTTTGCCTGCCCTAGGATTACTCTTTGTCTTGTCCCTGCCATACCTGTTTGCCATTGCTCGACCCTGCCTGTATTTATGACCATGCCTGTAAACAAAAGCTTGCATTTGGATCCGCATGTCTCACGTCTCGTCAGCCCCGTTACAGTTATTATGTGTTTACTTTGTATGCGAAATTATATTCATGCCTCATATGATATTATATAATATATGATATTATATAGTATATAATAGAATAGTATATTCTGTTGTTATATTCTATATAATATACTATATTAGAATAGTATTATTCATCTGCCATTCATCCAGCACTGGCATACAGCATGTGGGCCAAACATGGCCCGGGTTTGGCAGAGGTGGTACCGGTTTAAGACAGCACACAAGACATGGGCCAGATGTCAAATGCAGATAAGTGGGCCACATAAGTATTGCCGATCTTGACCCACATTTAAAATCCATTTCAAATATTTTTGACTAAAATGCCAATGTTTTCCCATACAGAAAGATAATATATTCACATATTCACACTGTTAAATATATTGAAATACATTTTGAAAATATATTTTTAAAATGCATAACATAAAGCTCATATTTTGTGTTTAATTGTGTTTACATGTGAAATTATATTATTTATATTATTTAATAATATTATATGATATGATGAACTCCGGTTTTATATTTATAATATTTTAAATCTTCACCCTGGCAGGAGTTTTCAAAATGTTCGGTTTCAGTGACCTGGTGCAGCGTTTGCGTGAGGACGAACGGCCAAACCGCATAGAAAAAGCTGCTGTTTTGAAAATAACTGCGTTCATGTGGACAGGGCCAATGGGCGCGCGCGTTGAGCATTCAAATCGCATTTGAACTTGAGAGGAGGGTCAACTCACTCAGCTGACAAGAAGCGAGAGGCTCTCTTTCTGCTGTTTTCACTGCTTTCAGGTAAGTTTAGTCCCTAAAGTTACACAAATCAAGCATTCTGCGTTAGTTCAGGCAGGCCTAGTAGTCAAGCTCTGCTATTAGCTGATGGGAGAAGTCAAACCCGGCCCCTATCAGCTGATCCAACTCAAGCTCTCAATTGGCAATCTCAAACAGGGCGCCTTATTTAAACACTGCTTCTGTCTGCTTGCTTTGCTGCTTCCTTTGTACGCTGCTTGCAAGAACCTCACTGTATGTTGCCGTACCATGAAATCACGCTTGTTTTTGACGTTACTCACCCAGCTGTTTATCATGTCTTCTGCCGCCAATGACGAAGATCCGTGGATTGAATCAATCGATGAATCCCAACAACATCAAAGCCAAACAGGAGAAGTTATTCTAGATGAGAACAATGTTTCTGTCCGTCGGAGCACTCGTTTGGCAAGTAAATCCTCTTGCTCTCCCGGCATTAGCGACTGGCCTCTGCCTAAGATATTGGAGATTCTGTTTAAAAGCAATATCCCGGTTCCGTCCGGAGCTACTCATGAGGAACTGTTTACCTTACTTTGTGAAAGTATCGATGTCCCAGCTTCCCACTCTCCACCTCATCCTCCTACCTCCGGCAAGAAAAATACGCAGAAAAGGAAAAACTTCGAGCCGGCTTCTACTTCGGCCACTGGTGCACCCAAACGGGCATGTGGTCCTTCCAGCTCAGCCCGATCAAGTCACTCCATGATTCAAAACAATGATCCAGTGTTGTCAGCATTGTCAAATATCCAGTCTTCGATCTCTGACATGAACTCCAGAATCCAGGCTCTGGAGTCCGGCTCAGCTTCCAGGATTTTGAGAAATCTCCTCCTCTCCGGTCCGGTTTCTTCAAACACTGCGTCAACCACGGTGCGACTACCTGGAGCCGAGCAACAGGTTGATGACGTCATTCCTGCAACAGTCCCGCGGAGGACTATGGGAAGTGCAGTTCCCGTGTCCACTGGCTCCACTTTCTTTCCGCCAACTGCTGCAATCTCCCATCAGTTGAGAAGCCAAATTATTGCAGGTAACGATATCAACCTTGTTAAAATATTACTAGGCCCAGAAATAAGTGACGGCCATTTCGTTGATTGTGGCGATGTGTCCGTTATGCTTAAAGACAATGACCCCCGACTTTCAAAAACTTTGACTCTGGCTGAATTTATCGTAGCATTTGGAGTATTCAGAGATGTTATATGCGAAGTTTTTCCGTCTAGTAGAGCCGAGCTAGACACGTATTTAGCTATTATCGCTGACTTGGCTCTCACTTATGGAGGAACTCTCTTTTATGAATATCATAAATCCTTCTCCACAAAAGCTGCCATGTTTATTCAGCGTTTCAATCAGAAACTGGACTGGTCTGTAGTCGACCTAACTCTCATCAGCAGACACTTTACTGGCCATCAAGCTCTCTCCTGCTCGATCTGTGGCTCTCACACTCACACGCCCAATCTGTGCCCAAAAACTGTCTCTCTCCAAGCTCCTAAACCTGGCTCAAGCTTGCAGCCTGACGCTAAGGTGATGCCATTTGCCACTCCACTGTGTTATAATTTTAATGAAAATGTTTGCAAATTCTTTAACTGTAAATATATTCATGCTTGTAGTTACTGTGGAGACAGCCACCCCAAATCTGTGTGCCCGAGACGAACACGCTTTATGAAAAAGGAGAAAAAGAAATAAATCCATCAACCCCAGTCAACGTTCCAAAGCTGGGTCGAGCGTTGAGAAATCACCCTAATCGCTGTTTCGTCAATTACTTAATAACTGGTCTTGTTCAAGGTTTTATTGCAGGGTTGTCTTGGATGCCTAATTATTCTCTAGTCTGTAAAAACTTGCTTTCTGCTTCGAAAGAGCCTGAAGTAGTCGATTCATTGTTAGAGAAGGAGGTTAAGAAAGGATTTATGATTGGGCCATTTGATGATCCTCCCTTTCCAGTCTATCGAATTAATCCGATAGGTATCGCGACTCGTAAATATTCAGGGAAAAAGCGTTTAATTATTGATCTGTCTGCCCCTCATAATGAAGCCGCTCAAAGTGTTAACAGTCTCATTCCTCTAGCTCCCTTTTCTCTGTTTTACGCTACCATTGATGATGCAATCAAATTCATTAAAAGAGCAGGTCAGGGTGCGTGGCTCGCAAAAGCAGATATCTCCGATGCTTTTAAAGTCATGCCTTTACATCCATCGCAATGGCATTTATTTGGCGTTAAATGGAGAAACAAATTGTATTTTTCAGTTAGGCTCACCTTTGGCTGCCGCAGTAGTCCAAAAATATTCGATACACTGTCAGAGGCACTGTGTTGGATTCTTCTCAATAACTGCAAATTGCCGTTTGTACTTCATCTCTTGGATGATTTTTTGCTAGTCGACTTCCCACATGTTAAGCCGGACCGTTGCATCTCGGCGCTAAAGTGCACCTTCAACGATTTGGGTGTTCCTCTTTCTGAGGAGAAAACATTAGGTCCTGTTAAAACCATTGAATTTCTAGGCATCACATTAGATTCTAACTTAATGCAAGCCTCCCTGCCGTCAGAGAAACTAAATCGCATTAGAGAAGTCATGAGTAATGCTAAAAAATCTGCATCTTTTTCAAAAAGAGATTTGCTCTCTTTGCTAGGGCATCTTAATTTCGCGATGCGCATAATTCCACAGGGAAGGTCCTTCATAGCCAGGCTCCTTGACCTCTCAAAGTCAGTTAAAGACCTCAATGATCTAGTTACCTTAGACGAAGGGTGCAGATCAGATCTCCGATTCTGGTCTTTGCTCCTTATCAACTGGAACGGCATCTCATTTTTCTATCATGATGAGCTGGAATCTTCTGCAACCCTTAAATTATACACTGATGCCGCACCTTCCGTTGGTTTTGGGGGGGGTGTTTAATGGTCAGTGGTTTGCTAGTGCATGGCCAAATGAACTGCTGTCTGTACCTGTTAATACCCTGTCAACTGCTCTGTTGGAGTTATACCCTGTCGTGTTAGCTTGTATTTTGTGGGGTAAGCACTGGTCAAGGAAACAAATTATGTTCTTCTGTGACAACGAAGCAACCGTAAATATCATTAATAAGGGTCGCTCCTCTGTACCGTTTATAAACCGTTTTGTTAGGCGCCTTACTTGGTTATCCGTATTGGGTAACTTCAAATTTCGGGCTGCTCACATTCCTGGCTTAAATAACCAAATTGCTGATTCTCTGTCTCGGTTTGAATTTCAGAAATTCCACCTCCTGTGCCCGGAGGCAGCACCATCCAGCCTGGTCTGTCCCTCTTTCAGCCAAACCGTACTAGACTAGACATAACCTTTCAATCATATTTGCACACTGCCGCTCACTACATGCGTAAAGGTCTAGCTAAAACCACATTAAAGATGTACGACTCTGCTTGGTCTCACTTCAGTTCTTTCTGTGCAACTTTCTCCGTAGCTGTACTACCGGTCAATGTTTCATATGTTAGTGCTTTTATAGTCCACTGTTATGAATCAAGAAAAATGCAGCCTTCAAGCATCAAAAGTATGGTCGCCGGCATCCAATTCCACCTGCGCTGCTTGGATCCTTCTACCACCAGCTTACTAGGAAATCCATCGATTCATCTTCTGCTTAATGGCCTCAAGAAAGAGAAACCCCAAGGCAACGATCAACGTCTTCCCTTCACACTCCCACTCTTGCTAAAATTAATATCACGTTTAAGAGAAGGATGCTTTGGGTCTTATACTGATTTAATGCTAGAATCTGCTTTGCTCGCAGCTTTCTATGGTTTTCTCCGTGGTGGTGAATCTGCCAATACTGTGGTCTTCCCCCAGAACGTTACACGGCTCATTCTCTGCGCATAGGGGCTGCTACAACAGCAGCTTCCTCCTCTCCTGTCTCTACACTGAAGGCCATGGGGCGATGGTCTTCAGTTGCTTACGAACGTTACCTTCGACCCGATGCTCAAGCCATCCTCGAGGCTCAAAAAGCTATGAGCGGAGCTCCATAATCTGTGGTTGAAAAAAAATTAAAAATATATATATATATATATATATATATATGGCTTCAGTAGCTGTTGGGTGGTTATTTTTAAATATTTTATTATTCTATCTTCTTTCTATGCTGACTTCACGTAGTTAATTTAGCTATTTTTAAGCAGTAAATTAGCTCCGGCATGCTCATTTGGTTCCTCTGCTGGCTCTTCTTTAGCAGGAAGAGCCAGGGAGGATTGCCTGGTATGGTTGTTGGGGGGGGTTTTGTGCTACTCTCCCTTTCTTAAAATAGGAGGGTTGCCCCTGAAGCGGCTGCTGTTTCCCTGTCTTGGCTTTCATGGAGCTCATGAAAAGGACAAGGAACTTGGAACAGAGCCATACCGCCAAATGTAACTTAGTAAATATGCCAATAAAAAAGTTGACTTAAAGGCTCGTCCATGGTATTTCTTTTGACTTAAGAGGTCCTGACTGAAATCAAGCATTCTGCGTTAGTTCAGGCAGGCCTAGTAGTCAAGCTCTGCTATTAGCTGATGGGAGAAGTCAAACCCGGCCCCTATCAGCTGATCCAACTCAAGCTCTCAATTGGCAATCTCAAACAGGGCGCCTTATTTAAACACTGCTTCTGTCTGCTTGCTTTGCTGCTTCCTTTGTACGCTGCTTGCAACCCACCTCCTCCCCATCTCCTCCTTTAACTATGTATAACTTAAAACAATGTTATTCTGTTTTCATTGTTGCTTGCTCTGTTCTGGGGGGTTTTGTGCTACTCTCCCATTCTTAAAATAGGAGGGTTGCCCCTGAAGCGGCTGCTGTTTCCCTGTCTTGGCTTTCATGGAGCTCATGAAAAGGACAAGGAACTTGGAACAGAGCCATACCGCCAAATGTAACTTAGTAAATATGCCAATAAAAAAGTTGACTTAAAGGCTCGTCCATGGTATTTCTTTTGACTTAAGAGGTCCTGACTGAAATAATACATACAACCAGGGC